>NW_028253800.1:0-62412 GCF_964263255.1 Lissotriton vulgaris
CGAATCGTAATTCCCATTCATTCCTATGGGCCTCCAGCCTGAAGCTTCCATTACTAGTATACCCAAACCCGAGATAGACAAGAGGCATTGTGGTTCCTACAGGCTCATTTCTTTGATAAACTATTCACTAGCATCCTTGCACTGAGGTTGGTCCCCTACATGCTGGGGCTCATGGATACTGATCAAATGGGCTTTTTTTTTTTAATTTGTTTTTATTGCAGAATTAGAAACCAGTTCACAAAATAGATCAACCAGTTCACTTATGATATCACCAAGCATAACTAAAATGACAGTAAATTCGTACACAGCCAATTAGCCCACAACCCGAAGGCCGGGCGGCGCATCGAGTCGTATACACAGCAAAGGCGTCACAGTGGTCACCCTTAGGGGTGCCTGGTTAATAACATCATTTAGTATCTGCGTTTTACCCCCCTAAACCCCCACCCCCCCTCCACACCAGCCAGCCTACTCCGGAGTCCTGTGTGAGTGACACCGGCGTTGTAACACCTGGTCCTGCTCATACCTGTCAGTGGATTTCTATGGTGTCAGTCCAGGGTATATCTATTTTGCCCTCGGCAACCTGCTTAACCCCTCTCGGGGACCCACTGCCGTGTACCCAGCCCGAAGTTCAACTTCCGTATCTTTCATAACCGTGCCTCGGTGCCTAATCACCCTCCCCAAACCAACCCCTCCTCCCTCCTCCCCTCCCAACTGCTTCTGATGTGGGCGTAGTTATTCCATATTAATAGCGGAGTACGCTACAAATTGGGTATTGCCTTCGTTCTTTCAAGCCTCATGGAGCCCTAAGTGTTCAATTTATCTATTCTTCATCGTCCACCATGTAGTCACGCAACGCTTGAACTATCATCTCCCATGCTCTCGCCATCTCCAAGCTTTTATCGTTGTCAGTCCTGGCAGCCTGTCTCATTCGGAGCACACTTTCACACCCGGACCACTTCAGCAGCTCATTCATCCACCTCCTCACAGACGGACCCTCCTTGGACTTCCAGTGCCAGGTAATCTCTCTTTGAGCCAGCATGAGCCCTAAATCAATAAATTTACTTGTGATTTTGGTGTTCTTTGTGTGGGGAAACCAAAGCAGTAAGCACGCCGCCATGTCAAAGTCCACCTCCCTGTCAGTAACCACATTCAGGATTTCCCCTACCTCCGGCCAATACGTCCCTAAGTTCGGACAGCCCCATAACAGGTGATCCAGGTCAACCTCAGGCGCCAGGCACCTCGGGCACATTACGTTGTGTACCCGAAAGTACCATTTAATCCTTTCCGGGGTCAGGTAGGCCCTGTGTAGGACAAAATAGTGTACCTGTTGGAAACGTGCATTCCTGGTCCCCTTCCATGTTCGTTTCAAAATATGGCCCCACACTGTGTCTGGGATGGGCTTACCTATACTGTCTTCCCATTTCGCTTTTAGCGCCATTAATGGTTCCAGTCCATCATTTAACATCCTATTATGGAGGCAGGTCACCGCCTTAAACATACCCGCTGCCATCACCACATACTGGCAGGCCATGGTCGTTTAAGGCTCAATTAGCCCTCCCTTCCAGTGCTTTTGTATCGCCGCAACCACTGCCGCATGCAGAAGAAAGTTCCCGTTGGGCAGGCCAAACTGTTCCTGCAACGTCTGAAAGGGGACCAACGTGCCATCTATATATAAGTCCCCCACCATCTGTAAGCCTAATTCCTCCCATTCTGAGAGCGGGGACCAGTCACCCCCATGCGGCAGAGCGGTCAGCATTCCCAATGGTATCTCGGGTGCATACGGCCGGGCTCTTTTCGCTCTCCTCAGACTTCTTTGCCAACACAGCCTGATAGTCTTTTCCTCCAGTGTAAGGTCCCTCATATCTAGTTTCTGTTGCATGACTATATAGGCCAAGACATGGCGCTGGATAACAGTCCCTCGCTCGCGATCTGGTCCTCTGAACTCTCTGGCGATGTGTTGTGTGAGTATTTGAAGTTGTGCTACTAAATAATATAATACAAAGTCAGGGACCGCCATCCCCCCTCAAGCTTGGGCCTAATCAAAGTGTTCAATGCTACCCTGCGTCGTCCGTGACCCCAAAGGAAGTCAGTTACCATCATCCTCAGTTCTTTAAAGACCCGCTGGGGGATCCAAATCGGCAGGGTGCGGAAATAATAGAGCAACCGTGGGAGCGCCACCATTTTCAATAGTGCCACTCGACCCAACACCGATAGGGGGAGAGAGGCCCAAAAGGATATGCAGCCTCTCAATGCGCGCACGCAACGCCCCACATTACCCTCCAACAGATTCGCGGCCTCATGATAGATGCGGACCCCCAGATAAGTGAAGCAAGATGGCTCCCAGACCACATCCAGCGCACGAGGGGGACACGGCGTGCCCGCCCGCAGCGGAAAAATACAAGTCTTAGTCCAGTTCACCTTAAGGCCCGACAATCGGCCAAACCTAGTTAACATGCCCATTGCTCCCTCCAGGGCCTGCTCCGCATCCGCTAGGTATAATAACAGATCGTCCGCATACAGTGATATGTAATGCGACTCCTCACCCTGCGTGATCCCCTGGTACATGGCCCCCGACCTCGCCTGCGCCGCCAGTGGTTCCATTGCCAGTGCGAACAACAGCGGGGACAGCGAGCACCCCTGCCTCGTCCCTCCACGCACTGGATAATCTGAGGATATAATCGATCCTAGGCGTACCCTCGCTGTGGCCGATGAATACAGCACTTTTGTCCATCTCCCAAACCCCTCTCCTATACCAAACTTCACCAACACCTCGTCCAGATATGTTCACTCAAGGCTATCAAAAGCTTTCTCAATATCAACCGATAAGACTGCAGGTTCTCGATCTGTGTCCCCAGCACTGTCTAATATCCGGATCAGTCGGCGTATGTTCATTGACGTGTTCCTAGTAGGATTAAACCCCGCTTGGTCCCCGTGCACTAGGCTGGTCATGTGTGGTAGCAGTCTGGTGGCCAGAATACGGATCAAGATCTTATAGTCCACAGTTAGCATAGATAACGGCCGATAAGACGTCACATCGGATGCCTCTCTGCCGGGTTTCAGTAATGGCACCACTAGCGCCTCCCTCATTGATTTGGGCAAGTACCCCAACCTTCTAGCTTCAGTGTACACCACCAATAGTCTGGGCGCTAAAATATCAATATATTTCAGGTAGAATTCTATCGGCAGGCCATCTACCCCAGGCGTTTTATTCCTCGCCATCTGTTTAATGGCCACTCTAATCTCCAATAGCGTTATAGGCCCTCCCAGATCTTTCGCTTCCTCGCTATCCAGCACTGGTAGTGGGACAGAGTCCAAGCATTCACTTATGTCAGAGACCTCCACCCCCAGTTGGCATGCATATAACTTCGTGTAGTAAGACTGGAAGCGCGCCAGCACCGCCGCCTGAGAGTAGACTATTTCCCCTGACTCTGTTCTTATGCTCATGACTGGGCAACCTCTAATGTCTGGGTTAGCAAGTCTAGCAAGGAGCGTACCCACTTTATCTCTCTCGGCATGTGCTTTAATAGTGTATTGCTTATAGTCATAGCACCGCAGCCGTTCCGTTTCAGTCACCACTACTTCCTTAGCCTCAAGTAACCGCTCTTGTAATTCCGGTCGTTCAGGCCTACGCTGTTCCAATTCCCTCAACGCATCTTCTGCCTTCGCTAGAGCAGTCAAAACTGACGTCCTTGCATTCGAGAACTTGCCCATGCATACGCCTCCCACCACCACCTTCATCGCATCCCATTCTACTGATCGCGCAGTAGCTGAACCCTCATTCTCCTCAAAATAGCGTTCAATGCCCTGTTGGACCGTGTCACTGAACACCAGATCCTCCAATGTGTCAGGCCGCAGCCGCCATGTTGGAACCGCTGATCTCGCCCGCTGCCACTGCACTAATACTAACAAGGGATTGTGATCCGAGATGGTCCTAGTCAGGTATTCCGTGTGAGTTACCGTGGCCGCCAGGGGGCCACTACAAAGGACAGAGTCTATTCTGACGTGTAACGTATGTAGGGCCGAAAAAAAAGAATAGTCCCTAGCGTCAGGGTGCTGTTCCCTCCACACATCAATCAATCCCCACCTCTCTTGCCATTCCTTCCTATGTGTGGCCAACCTACGCACTGGGGAGTCGGCCAACGGTGGGTGCGACCTATCAAGTGTCACATTTGTAATGGAATTGAAGTCACCTCCTAGGATGATGGGGCCCGCTAGGAAATAGGCCAGTGAACTCGTCAGATCATCGAAAAAGTGGGCCTGATCAACATTAGGGGTGTATACACTACATAAGACCACATCCCTACCATATAACCTCCCGTCCACCACCACATATCTGCCCTCAGGGTCCACCAGCTGGTTCGTAGCCTGGAACGGTATCCCCGCCCTTATCCATATTAGCACCCCTCTAGCAAACGCCGAATACGTGGTGCCAAACACCTGACCACGCCATCTCTTCTGCAGTGCAGTGCATTCTTGCTTAGTTAGATGAGTTTCTTGTAACATTGCAATCTGGACGCCACGCCTCACCAGATAAGCATGTACCTTGTGGCGTCTCACCATTGTTCGTAGTCCCCGGACATTCCATGTTAGGCATTTCAAATTAGGTAACGTCCCCATGGTAGTCCCCTCCGTATCGTTTCAATGGCAACCAGTTATTGCCCACATCATTGCAGTTGCATCCTCCCAACAAAACTACTGAAAAAACACCCCAAACCCCTCTCCCCAGGACAGGACCTAATAACCCAGCTTCAGCCCCGTTCCAAACCTGTAACACTGCACACATTAGACTAATCTGTGGTCGCCACCACAGAAGGCCTTAAGGGCCGCAAGGGAGTGAGTTAGCGCCGGTCCGGGGCAGACAGAGCCCCCACCCCGCGCCCTCGATCCCACACTGCATATGCAGCACCATACCTGCCAGCCCGCCAAACACCAGGAGAGCATGCCCCAGTAGAAACAACGGAATTGTTCAGCCCTTTCAATTGTCACTCATTAAAGAGTCCATCTGATGTCTGCGGGGTGACCGCTGGACCCTTCGAGCTCTCAGCCTCCGATACTTCTTTCCCAGATTTTCCTCCATCTTCGTCAGTGTCCGACCCCACTGCCGCCGACTCTTGTTGCGACCTCGTGATACTCGCTGTTGCAGCTAGGGCCCCTTTCCTGTCCGCCGCCATCTGACCATCCCGCATCGCTCTTTTGAGTTTGTTTCTTTTGCGGATACGCTGTGATTTTCGGATCTGGAGCGGTTTATGTCTCTCCCGTTGACTTTTGCCATTGCGGTCCGTTCCGGCGCGATATAACTCAAGCCACGACCATGCTTCATCCGGGGTCTGAAAGAATTGAGTGTTCCCATCTAGGATTACTCGTAATTTGGCCGGAAAAAGCAAGGAGTATTGAATCCCTTCCTCCCTCAGCTCTTTCTTCACGGTCAGGAAGGACGCTCTGTTCATTTGGACCTCCTGTGTGTAATCCGGGAAGACCGTGACCCGGCTATTGTCCACCTGAAAGGGGCCAACTGAGCGCGCCCGCTGTATCAACAGGTCCCGATCCTTGTAATGTAGGAGTTTCACCACCATCGGCCTGGGCGGCCGGCCTTGCATAGGTGGGCGAGCTGGTACCCTATGTGCCCGCTCCAGGGAAAAGAAAGGAGAGAGGCCCTCCGGCGCCACCACCGTTTTGAACCAGTTCTCCATATAGGCCACCGCATCATCCCCTTCAATTTTCTCCGGAAGGCCTACTACCCTCACGTTATTCCTCCGATTACGACTTTCGGCATCCTCTGCTCGTCTCTCCAGTGTTGCTAGGCGGCCGAGGATATCAGTCAGCCTGTGTTCCGTGGTCACTACCGCCGGTTTCAGCTCTTGAAGTAATTGTTCATTTTCTTTTACTCTGTCCGAGAGCTTAGCATGGTCCGCCCTCAGGAGACCCAGCCCCGTGGCGACCTGTGCTATGTCCTGATGTAAAGACTCCTTAGTTGCCGTTATTGCCTCCAATATGTTGTCCAGTCGCTGGTTCAGCCTCCGCTCCTGCTCCGTTACTTCTGGGGGAGCATGAGCCCCGCCATCCTGGGCTAGCGCAATCGTGTCTTCTCGACCGTGTTCCACGGTGGGAGCTCCACCAGCAGCGACCATCTTGGCTGCCTCGTGCGTCGTCATACGGTCGCCTCAGGAACTCCACCAGGCCCCGCGCCCTTCGTCCTCTGCTCCCAGATCTTGCTCGAACGTCTCAACTGTTTCGCTCAGCTTCAAGCTCCCACGATGGCTCTGATAGCCACCTCACATGGTCGCCATGTAAGGGAGCGGGGGAGAGGTGGGTGCTGCGTCTGCCGTATATCAGGCTGATACCTCTGGTTCCTCCCTGGGGTCCCGTTCAGTTGGGCCCCAACTCTCCGTACCCCGTCGGCAGATGTCTGCTATTCGTTTCAGTTCTGATCCGCCTCGCCCCGCGAGCAGTCTCTGCCGTTCCCCTACACCGCCATTTTCTCTACTCTCGGCTCGGCACCTCCGGCCTCTGGAATCGGGTCTTGGCTCTATGCTCCGTCTCCTGCTGGCCCCCAGCCGCTCTCCAATGCCTCTTCAGTACTTCGCACAGAGAAACCGCCTCTCAGGGAGCACCGATGGTGTAGTTTTCAGGAGAAATAGCGGGATCAGGCGCGGAGCTGCAAGCTCACGCCGCCATCCCGATCGGCGTCCAAGCCACGCCCCGCCTGATCAAATGGGCTTTATACTACATGCCAGTGCAGCAATAACATTAAGCGTATTTTCCGCTTAGCCGACAAGGCTAAGCAATCATGGAAGGCAACAATGCTCCTTGCTATTGATGCTGATAAAGCCTTCCATCTGGTACATTGGCTTTACCTGGAAGTGATGCCGACCCATATTGGCACTGGGGACAGATTCAGAGCCTGGATCCTTAGCAATTATGGGGCTCTGTGAGCGACAGCTCACATTACTGGAATGGCCTCTGCCTCCTTCCCTATTGGCAGAGGGACGAGGCAAGGAGGCCCACTATCACCCCTCCTATTCACTCTATCTATGGAACCAATGGCGCAGAGGGTGCAGAACAATCAGCACATCAAGGAATGCAGTTTAGCAGTGAAGAGCGCACCATCAGCCTGATGCAGATGATGTGATGGTGGCGCTCGAAGACCCACTCAAGGCCCTTACTGGCTGTTAAAGAAGATATGGGAAAATTAGGTCCAGCCGCCGGCTTTTGCATTAACCTTCGAAATCACTAGCTCTCAACCTCTTGACTCCATCAGCTGTATCGATTCAGCTGGCTACCCAGTACCCGTTTTGTTGGGGTGAATACCTCAGAGAGATGTGGTTCCACCACCACCACCACCATCTTCCATATTTGTAAGACCCTTACCGAGACCTGCATTCACCACTGATGATGCTGGGATTCTCGCATAGATTTTTACCTTGGAATCCCTGGCCGACTGAACCTTTTTGTCTGCTAAGAAGTATAAAGGAAATTCTTTTAATTTCATACTTATGACAATTTTACAATGACCAAATATATTCCAATTCAAAGGACCACTGACTACGAAGTAGAATTTAAAGATGTATTACAAAGCCAAAAACAACTGAACATACAAACACCTCAGCAAGAGGTTCAAGAAATAAACTGACACTAATACAAACATAATCCTACGCAAAAGTCTCAGACGACTCAAAATAAAAAGCAGAGTAAGTTCAAGAATCATTAGGCAAGCAATAATTGTTCCCACTTGTAGTCTCGACTGCATCTGCTCCAAATGGAAAGAAAAGATTAGTCTGTCCCTACACTAACTCTAAGGTGGCATACCTCCCAGGCAAAGGAAAAAGGTGTCAGCAGTGAAGACTTCCTAAGAAGCACATTCAATTTTTCCAAGTAAGTTGCCTAAGCTACCAAGCTCGTTTTAAGAGGCTCCTTCCTTTCTCCTGCCTAGTTTCCACTAAAACCCCTGTCTAACTGCATCTCCAGCTGGACTGCCTTAGACCCCATCTGTCTCTAACCAACTGAATCTCCACCCTCTGGGCACTTTCCCTAATACAAAATCCCAAAACAGTAGACACGCCCTGGCCGCACCTCCTCTGGCAGGTGTCTGCTTCTAGAGTTTTCCACCACAATTCCATCTTTCCCCAAAAACCGTTGGTGTGTCCTTGGGTCCCAGGCACCTTCTCCGCCAAATGTTGCATCTCTGCATTCCAGTGCACTCCCTTCGTTCTCACTCCTACCAGTCTAACTCTTAAACAATGAACCATTCTACCTAACAAGCTCCACGTCCTTGCACCTGCAGCAGAAATACATGAGAAACAACCTTGCACATTCTCTAAGTTACAATTCAAATTCAACTGCAAAAAGGAGCCTTTTCCCAAGTAAACATAATTGAGCCTGCAACGTTTAGCTAAGCTAGGGAAAATACAATTAGCCCTCTGCTGGCGTTTTCATGTTTCAGGCCTTTACACATTTAAATGCATTTCTAATACAACAACATGAATATTACGTTCATCATTCCTAAAAGCATTATCTCCTTGTATTACTAAGCGTTATTCTTTCACATGTTAAGGCATCACTTTCTTTAATAACAACCTACACGTGCAACTTTAACATGGCATGTTCAACCTAATACAACATTTTACACATAAAGCAATACATTTTACACTACCTAAGGCATATTCTCAAACATAGCAGTACATTAGTCTTCAAATGATATGAGCACTCTTCTACATTTTGCAATACACTCGATTAGTTCTACATTTTCTAAGAAACACACGTTAATACAGTCCTCTAGATATGCGGGTGCTGACTACAGGTGATTATGACACACCCCTACAATTTTCAAAATAACATGGCGCTCTATCAGTCCCCCCCTTTGATGACCTGTGTCATCACAAACTACACCATCCTTGGGGAAAGAACCGACTTAAACAGAACTTGTTGCCACTCTTCCTCTCCTGAGCATTTCCATGTTCTTAAGGTTACGATATTGACTGTCCTGCAGCCTCTCCATTCGCCTCTCTTGCACTCTCAAGGATCTCTCCAATCTGCTAGACTTGTACCACTTGTAACCTCTTATCAAACTCCACAATCCAATCACACATGCCACAACTATGACAAGAGGTTTCAAAACATAACCAAGGAACCCTTTTCCAAGGTTCGCAAACCAACTCCCCTCTTTGCCAAAACCTTTACCAACTTCTTCCCACGCAGTTTCTTCAGTCAGATCCTCAATCTCATAATGAAAGGCAGTGATGTTACTTATATATTTCTCCAGATCTTTGCTGTTATCTGGTATATAAGTACAGCACTCTTGGACCTTCAAAAGGTTACAGACTCCTCCCTCTTTTGCCAGAAGGACGACTAAAGCAAGACGATTTTGCAAAAGCAGCGTCCTATGCTGTTATGGATCAAGGACGCCCCCAAATTTTAGAACATATTTGTATGATACTGCGAAATGAAGATATGCTCCACACAACAGGGTAGGTAGGAGGATATTTTATTCCAGCCAGACACAGGAACTCCCCGGCAGCAACTGCCGAAGTGAGAACACACCATGTAGAACAGTCCACGCAGGGAATGTTCAAGTACAAGGTTCCTAAGATTCCAACACACCTCTCCTCCTTCAATACAAAACAAAGACAGGAAATAAAGAAGAGGTAAAAGAAATAAGAAAGAAAAAAAGTATGAAAGAGCAACAGGAGAGACAAGACATCGTAACTACAATCAGTTGCAAATCATAATCAAAGAAAAACAATAAGCAAAACATTAAGTCTATAGCATATTAAATCATGAAACCTGACAGGTAAACATTTCGACCTGGATGACACTCTATTGCATATTATAATCATGGAACCTGACAGGTAAACGTTTCGACCTAGATGACACCCTCTTGGAAGGATCACAACCAGGAAGAACAACCACTTCCCTCCCAAGGACATCAGAAGACACACCAACGGCAGGGGAATGGGTGCCCAATCTACAATTAACCTTATCAATCATAGATTTAGGAACAATGGAGATACACGATTTGTTCCACACCCTACCATCCATCAATACCACCACACGCACTTTCACCTCAGACACCCTCTTAGGAGAAGAGAAACAAGATTCCTCTTTGCGCAAAAAAACAGGTTTCTTGAACTTCACCCAATCACCCACCTTGACATCCAGGGAATGACGCGCACCAGGGGAAGTATCATACTTCAACTGTACGGCAGCTCTGACATCAGCCACACCAGAAATTTTACTAGAATCAATCATTCTCCTAGACATCCACTCTTTATTCAATTTAGAACCAGCCACCCTACCACAAAGTAAAGTGAACGGGGCAACACCAGTACTAATATGAGGAGTAGTTCTTACAACCCACAACATGTCACAAAGTGCCTTGCGCCAATGCAACCCATTCACCAAAGCAAGCTGTACATGTTCTTTGACAACACGGTTGAAGCGTTCAACCAAACCATTGCTCAGTGGATGATAAAGAGATGTGCGAACATGTTTAATACCCGCATCCTCGAAAAAACCCTGCATTTCAAATGACATTAATTGGGTGCCATTATCAGAAACCAATTCTTCTAGAAATCCCTCCCTGAGAAAAACATTGAGAAGAAGCTAATAATGGATGAAGAGTTGGCATTATCAACAAACCTCACCTCAGGCCATTTTGACATATAATCAATGAGAACAAGAGCATACTTGGGAGAACAATCAATAAGACCAAAAGGACCAGCAATATCAAAAGCAAGCTTGGACCAAGGTATATTCTTTACAATGATAGGTTCCACAGGAGAAGGTCTTGTCACTTGTGACTTATCGCCAGTATCACATGTACAACAGTCACGTATAAAATGTTCCACATCCCTGTCAAGTGCCGGCCACCAAAAATCTTGCCTAACCCTATGCTTCATAGCTCGAATACCCGGATGCCCTTTGTGAGCCAGATTAAGAATTCTGTTACGAATGGAAACAGGAACTACAAGCAAGCCACCCCTACGTAACATACCTTCCACAACAGACAATTCGTCTTTGACTCTTTTGTAAGGAACCAATTCAGAAGGGCAATCTTTATCACACGGCCACACACCGGATAAAGGGTCAATAACCTTCATAACCACATCATCCTCAGATGTGCCATCCAACCACTCACGCTCAGTCAGAGCACAACCAACAGTCTCATTTAAAGAACAAACAGCACACACCATCTCCAAATCATCACTTGTAGAAATATCATCCTCGGATCAAAGGGGCAATCTGGACAAGCAATCTGCAACATGATCTTTAACACCAGGCACATACTCAAGACGATAACGAAACTCTTGCAACCTAAATTGCCACTTTGCAACACAAGGTGTGGCCCTACCACCCCCCTTGGTAGTGAAAAGGTCAACTAAAGGTTTGTGGCCGGTCCTCAAAATTAATTCATTCCCCCATAAAAAGTTTTTAAAATGCTGAACAGGGGCGTGGCTAGCAGCCGACGATGGCGGCAGCAAACTAGAGAGGCTCCCGGAGTAAGGCGGCTTCCCGCATCAATCCGCATGCCTATCCGCACAAAAATGAACCCAGAAGAGGTGCCCCGGGTCCGGTGACCGAACGGCACTTGGAGGAAAAGTTTGGGAGTTTCGATGCCCCGGGAACGGGAGGAAACGGCGACCTCTGTGTGCGGCCTGGTGGCGTGAGTGCAGCCGCGGCAGCTGGTTTGGGACCTGCCCGGGCGGAAGTGGAGCCTCGTTGGCGTTGTAAACCGGAAGTGCCCGCAGCGAGTACGGACCCCACGACAACGGCGATGGAAGTCTGCAGCTCCTTATAGATCGCATAAGGGCTTGGCATATCGCTCCAACGTCAAAACTCTACAGTGGATGACGGCGGCGCTAATTGCAACTGAAGTCTGAAAAGTAAGTGCGTAGTCGCCGCCATTTTCCATCCCGTCCACCACTGTGGGCACGAACTTTCTCGTCTGAAGGACCGGCGACCTATGCCCCAATTTTGGAACTAGATCCTGAGTAACTAGCACAACTGGTGTACAGAGTGCAGACCCGACTGTGGGAAGCCTAACAACTGAGAGGACTGGGCGCCACCGAAACTCGGGCGGCCCAGCGGACCGTTCGCTGCGAACACTCCTTCAACAGAGAGCTGCCGCTGGCTGAAAATACCAGTGTAATACTATGGCGGGCAAAGGGTCCAGAAATACCTCCACCCAAGCTAAGCTTGATAAATTTGCCTATGAGAAGCAATCACTCTCCCAGACCGAGCAGCGCAAATCCCTGGGCAAAGGCACGGAAGGAGAAGGAGCGAAGAAGGCCACTCTGGAGGACGTCTTGCACGCCTTGGCCCAGGTACAGGCAACGGTGGGGGCAACCGCAACAGAAGTGACCCTGATACGGGCGGACCTCCAGAAGATGAGCGAAAGAGTGAAGCAAGTGGAGGTGGTTGCTAAATCTTTGGTGGAGGACGTCTCAGATTTGCAGGTCGAAATGGAGAAATTACAGGCCGACAACAAGCTGCTCAAGGAAAAGCTGGACGATCATGAAGGACGCTCCCGGCGGAACAACGTTCGTATTTTGGGGGTCCCGGAATCTGAAACCACAGGAGCCATAGACTTATATGTGGAAGACTTGATCAAGAACCAGATAGCCCCCAAGGGTCTTTCAAACTTCTTCACTGTGGAACGGGCCCACAGAGTACCAGGGGGAACACCGAAGCCAGGGGCCTCTCCGCGCCCGATCCTAGCGAGACTTTTTAACTTTAGGGATCGCGACACCATCCTCCAGGCGGCCAGAGTGGCACCAGCCATTCAAATTCAAAACTCACGAATATCCTTTTTTCCGGACTACACAGCGGAAGTAACACGACGGAGAAGGACTTTTTTGGAAGTAAAAAAGACGTTGCGTGAGCAGGAATTGCCATACTCTATGTTGTTTCCGGCTCGGCTACGGGTGGTCGCTGATAAGAAAGTTTGGTTTTTTGATTCCCCCGAGGCAGCAAGAGACATTCGCTTGAAGGATGGTGCACAGTGGAACGCAAATCCGACAGAATGCATCACAGACACCGAAACGATAGCCGGCCTGGCTCACAGACTTCAGTTGGAAGAGGCGCGAGTAAATCACCCACACCGGACCTGTCTGAAGCTGCCGGGGGGAAATAATGTCAACAGACCGTGAATAACTTAGACACTGACTCCCTGATAAACTGACTGCACATACAGGTCGTTAATGGACGCCGGCCTGGGTACTCCGAGGGGAGCAAGGGAGCCGCCTGCTCGGGGAGACACTCTCCCCCAACGTGCAAGTACTCTGTTTTTGGGATGGGTTAAGCGATCGGCTCAGTTGGGGAGGTGGGCAGTTGAAGGTCCGTTAAGCAGGGAGGCAGGGAGGGAATGGGGGGTGGGGTTGTTGGTTCTTTGTTGGAAATTCACTACGTCGGTCAGAAACTGGTGCTCGCAATGTATGTGATGTAGCTGGAATGATACACCTACAGGTACGATTGATCCCTTTAGGACTGTTTGTATGTGTCTGCGTGATTGAAAATGGCGGATGAGCACCTAAGTAACGCGGGGAACGCTGAGTCACGGTCGAGTGGTTCCTCCCTTAGAATACTCTCATGGAATGTGCGGGGGCTAGGGGATAAGGTGAAACGCGGCCTGGTATTAAATGCGTTGAAGAGGCAAAAACCTCAATTGGCGCTCTTACAGGAGACACACTTGACGGGAGGGGCCACTAAGGCCTTGGATAGGCGAGGGTACAGGATGGTGGCACACTCGGAGTTTATATCGGGCTCCCGGGAAACTGGTATTTTGATTAAAAAATCCTCGCAATTCATTCCACTGAGCACGAAAACTGATGGTCAGGGTTGCTTTGCAGCTTTGCAGGGGCAATGGGAAGGTCGCCCTCTAACTGTGGTCTCAGTATACATCCCGCCATCCCTTCATTCAATAATGCTCCCAGCTCTTAGTGACTTTCTACTGTCTCTCCCTGAGAGCGATGTAATTTTGGGTGGGGATTTTAATGCAGCAGTGGATTCACAACTTGACAGATTCCCAACGACAGCTTCACCTGGGGGGCCCTCCCGGTTTCAGCGATTCCTGACAGCAATGGGGTTAGTAGACATCTGGCATCACGTCCACCCCAAGGACAAACAGTACACGTTCCATTCCACAGTCCATAACAGTCTTTCCCAGATAGATTACTTCATGGCTTTGGGTGAAGGGCTACAACACGTAGATACTGCAGACATACACCCTCGAGGCATTTCAGACCATTCTCCGATCACCCTAACCATTTCCATCCAGAAAAAATCACGTAACCGTATATACCCCATTCAAGCATCATACCTCAAAAACCCGAAAATCAGGAAAACCCTCCAGAAGGCTACAACACAATATTTCGATGAAAATGTGGCTACTGTGGCCTCCGCCGAGGTGCTATGGGAAGCCTACAAGGCAGTATTAAGGGGGCAAGCTATAAGCTCTATCGCGGCCCACAAAAAGGAGCAGACGGCTGAACAGTCTAAGCTTGAGCTAACACTACGTGAAGTAACCACTTTACATGAGGCTAACCCCACAGTGGACACGGCACATACCCTTGCACTCCATCAGCGACTATACACAGAACATGTTCGCCTTACGGTGAAGGGGCATATTACTGATACACAGAATCGGATATATGATGTAGGCGATAAGGCGGGAAAGATGTTGGCCTGGCTCGATAAGAGGGGGGGTAGTTCCAGAGGGATTCAACAAGTGAGAGATAGCAACGGCGTGACGCAAACCAACCCTGAACAGATAGTGGAAGCACTGGCGAAACATTTTGAGCGGGTGTATACTCCAGAAAGGGTAGTGACCGCGGACATGGCACAAGATGCCCTGAGTAGAATGGAAATCCCAGTATTGCAACCAGAGGCAATAGCCGATCTGGATGTGGCTATAACCAACGATGAAATACAGCTGGCCATACGAGCGCTCAAACCTGGCAAAGCTCTTGGACTAAATGGCATTCCAGTGGAATGGTACCAATCCCAATCCGAAGAGCTCAGTACATACTTGCTCAATATGTATGAGGAACGCCGAGAGAGGGGCGTGCTTCCACTCGATCAGAGAACGGCTACTATAGTAGCAATACCCAAACCCGGGAAGCCACAGGAAGAATGTTCCTCATATCGCCCCATCTCCTTATTAAACGCAGAAGGTAAAATCCTGGCTAAACTCCTGGCTAACCGGTTGATGGCACATCTGCCTGATCTCGTCCATCCAGATCAATCCGGATTTATGCCCCATAGGAACACGGCACTAAATCTTCGCAGGGCTCATGGGGTGCTGGCAAGGGCGGACTTGATCCACGACAACGCAGTTATATTGGCCCTAGATGCGAAAATGGCTTTTGATCTAGTGGAATGGAACTACCTTTTCGAGGTGTTGTCCTGTATGGGCTTCGGCTCGAAATTTATATCGTGGATTAGGCTGCTATATACGAAACCGGTGGCACACGTAGTGGCGAATGGCCACATTTCTCGTACATTTTTGCTGGGGAGAGGCACCCGACAAGGCTCCCCCCTATCTCCTTTGCTTTTCGCGTTAGCCCTAGAGCCACTAGCTAATCTAATAAGGCAAACCTCCTTACTTAAAGGGATACACTGGAAAGAGGGTTGGGAAGACCGGCTGTCCCTCTACGCAGACGACATGCTGGTGTACTTAACAGACCCCGAGCAAGGCGTGCCGGCTCTTTTGAATCTATGTGACAGGCACGGCAAAATTTCAGGTTACACGATTAATTGGAACAAATCGGAGCTGTATGTTCTGAAAGGCCAGGTCCCGACGCTCGGACCCGACTGTCCCCTAAGGTTAGCTGGCTCCTCTTTCAAGTATTTGGGGATCCATGTCACACGGGACCCACTGGAATATATGCAATTAAATCTGGCGCCACCACTGGAACAGCTTAAGCAAGACGTCAAATTCTGGGCGGGGTTTCCATTAACAATGCTGGGAAAAGCAGCGCTATATAAAATGATGTCCTTGCCCCGCTTTTTGTATATACTAGACAACACGCCTTTTCCGGTGGCGCCGGGCTACTTCAAAAAGGTAGCGGCGGTTGTCTCTGGTCTGCTGTGGAGCAATCGTCTGGCGCGCATAGCGCAAGCCAAGCTACACAGGGGCTGGTATGATGGTGGTATTGCGTTGCCGAATCTTCACCTATATTACTGGGCGGCGCATCTCAAGCCCATTAACCAGTGGATACATGCCTCACAATCTGATCCAGCTTTCCAAGCAGATAGGGCACAACTGGGCATCAACAACATGCTTGCCCCACTCTACGACCGACGTAAAGTAAGAACATTAACGGGGCCTACCAAACTTACTGTGTTGCTGTGGCATGTGGCGCTGGCCGCGCTGGGCTGAAGGGGAAAATTACCAAATTCACCCCACTCTGGGACACACGTGCCTTGGGAAACCTGAGATATAGTAGGGGCTTCTCTCACTGGGATTCCATCGGAATATCCACGGTGGGCGACATGTGGGAGCGGGGTGAAGTCATCTCATTCAACCGCCTGAGGGAATTGTACGAACTGGGGCCACATGAATCATATCGTTACGTTCAGATACGCCATGCTCTGCTTGCAGCCATCCCCTCAGGGTCGACTCTACCAGAGTCCTCCCCGCTGGAGGATCGCCTCCTAACTGACTTTATGATAGAAAGAGCGACATCGTTGACTTATCGTAAACTCCTGAATAACTTGCCTGACCCGCTGGCCCCCCTAAAGGAAAGATGGGAAGGGGAAGTAGAAGCCCTAGATGAGCACGAATGGAACGAGGCATTGGCGTCACCAAAAGAGGTAGGCATCTCAGCCAGGCTGAGACTGGTACAGCTTAAGGTCCTACACAGAGTATAGTATACGAGAAGACTCTTGCATCGCATCCACAGAATACAACATCCTTTCTGTCTCTGTGGCTGTGGGGAGGAGGGTTCCTTTTTTCACACACTCTGGGACTGCCCAAGCATACAAAATTACTGGAGGCAAATACTACGCACAGTGTCACAGACTCTAGAGACCTCGCTCTTTCCAGAACCAAGGTGATGTCTCTTAAATGTGTGGGGTCCAACTGATTTGTCCAGACATGGCCAACTCTGGGTGACGTTAGGCATGATTGTGGCTAAGAGAGATATTGCTCAGCGTTGGGGGGCGGCAGAACTACCGACGAAGTCGCAGTGGTGCATGAATATGGACAAGATAATCGTAACTGAGAGGGCGGTATACTTAAGCTGTGCGTGCCCGGGAAAGTGGAATAAGATATGGTCCCCATGGAATGTGTACCGCGGTGAAATTTGTGACCCTCTGCCAGAGGACGACCAGTTGGAGTCAGATGATGAGGAGGGGGTAGGTTGAGGGGTGAGAGGGGGGATAGGGACTACCTCACAGATGCGAATGGATGTATGGATATAGCCTTCCTTCACTTTGGTCTGAGATTCATGTTAACAGATAGCAACACATACTGTCATGAGAATCTTTCATACAGCTAAACTGCACTACTACTTCTAGATGACCGCATTGTGATTTCCTGATTGTTATTTTCATAAAAAAAAAAAAAAACCTTATTTGACTTGCAACATGATATTGACTATATACCTTTCACTCGATCGTATGATGCACCTTTTGCCAGTAGCAGCGTGACTACAATGTGGACTTACTTTATGCATGACTACCAATGTTCTTTTATTAGCGGCCGGCCCTTTGGGGTTGTAGGCAAACTGCTGTGTAACTATGTGAAGGTATAATAATGGTTTAAATAAAAAAAAAAAAAAATGCTGAACACCCCACCACAAACCCAAAGCTTCCTTTTCTATGGTTGAATAAGTTCTTTCAGCACCCCTCAAGGTTCTAGAAGTGAAAGCAATTGTGTCTTCACGACCATCACTTCTTTTTTGAAGAAGAACCGCACCCAGACTCACATTACTAGCATCAGTTGAAATAATGCAAAGGTCATTGATATTGAACAGTTTAAGCGGACCTGCTTGTACAATTTCATTCTTCATCAAAATATTCTGACAGTCCTGATCCCATAGAAATTTGACATTCTTCTTTAGCAAATTACGCACGGAAGCAGTTTTGGTCGAGAAGTTACTCACAAACTTAGAATAGTATTCCACCAACCCCAAAAATGAACAAAGCTGATCCTTGTTTACAGGTGTGGGTGCATTCTGAATGACATCCATGATTTTAAACTTGGGCTCGATACCTTTGTGAGAAATGTGGTGGCCCAAATAATCAACACCATCTTGTAAAAATTTGCATTTATCACCCCTCAATGTTAACCCACTAGCCTTAATGATACTCAAAACATGTTTGACCCTCTCATCATGTTCAAGTTCATTCTTCCCATGAATATCGTCCTGGAAGAAAACAACCCCAGGAATGTCTTTAAATAAGTTTTTCATTACTCGTTGAAAAACAGCCGAAGCTGAGGCAAGGCCAAAGGGCATCCGTATATAACGGTAAGCACCTTCAGGGGTTTTGCTAAGTTCAATTTGATGGTACGCAGAAGAAATGTCAAGAGAAGTAAAGAATCTGGCACTGTCAAGAGTGGTCAACAATTCATTGATATTTGGAAGTGGTTGACGGTCGACCCAGATGTTCGCATTTAGATCTCTCAAATCAACACACATCCTTAAACAGTTGTCTGATTTACGTGCCAAAACAATTGGTGCAAGCCATTCAGAACCCTCAATAGGTTCAATTACCCCAGACGCACACAAACGTTCCAGCTCTATTTTGAGTTCAGGGTGAAGACTCAAGGGCACCTTACGAACTTTATGTGCTACCGCTTTGGCACCTTCCTTGAGAATTATCTGGTGTTGAAACCCCTTGAGTTTCCCCAGCTTACCGTCGAAGACTTCAGGAAACATATGTTCCCACTTGGCACCAGACAATTGGGTCACAATACGAGAATGAACAGATGAACCTGGAACAGATTTATAAAACTCGCTATGAGAAATTACCATATCAGGATGATTGGGATCAAGTACAATATTCAAATCCCCCTGCGCATCCCAACCCAAAGGATTGGCTCCCTCTTTGACTACAAATATGGTACCAGAAGCACGATCAGCATGAAACATAAGATTAGCAACAAATTTGCCTAAAACTTCAACCCGTTTCCCACCATAGGCAACAATTTTTATACAGGATTCCCCAAGATGCACATTTCCTATTTTATCACAATCCGTAGCATTCACTAAAGTAAAAGGAGAATCAGAATCAGCTAAAAAGGTCAGACAGGTATCATTTACAGAAATAAGGCAGGAAGGCGATTTTCATTTGTGAATACCACCTAAAGCAGCTAACTCCACCACACCATCCCCAAGGGATGCAGACGAGGACAGCATCAGCAACTCGTAGTTCTCATCAGAGTCATCGGTAATGGTTTTTATAATTTGATCCTGATTCCTCTTGGTGGAGGCGACTTTGCACATTCTGGAATAATGGCCCTTCTTACCACAGTTGTAACAAGTCTGATTTAGTGCAAAACAAAACTTAGCATTGCCAAGATGAGTAGTACTGCCACAACGGAAACATATTACATCCTTAGGTAAGGCCTTGGTCTGGTTAGGAATCGCAACAGAGGATCATGGAACCACAGAAGGAGGCTTAGTAAAAGACAATGACTTGGTGGGTTTGGAAGTGGATTTCAAAAGTTTAACTTCAGTAGAAGAGGAAGGATTGCTCATCTCTTTCACACAAAACTGCAAGTGTTCAATAGATCTAGCAAGAGTTAGAGCAGTTTCTAAGTCAGGATCATCGGACGATAGCAACTTCTCTTGAATTTTCTTGTTGGAGGTCTTCTCAATCAATTGATCACTGAGGATTTCATCCCTAAATTCCCTGTAATTGCAATTGAAAGCAAGAATTCTGAGTGCGGCCACAAAATCATCAATTGATTCACCAGGAACTTGAGCTCGTTGAAGAAATTTGTGTCGTTCCAAAACAATGTTCCTTTTTGGACTAAAACGCTTGTCCAAAGTTTTGATGACCGTGGCATACTCATCCACCAACAAGGAATCGCCATTATCCCCACCAGTCACCAAAGTGCTGACAGTTTCCAAGGGTAGAGTTTTTAAAACACTTCTACCTTCAGCTCCAAGATTATAAATTAACAATGCTTTTTTTTTTTACAAGTGAAAGTTTCTCCATCAATTGCCTCTAAATACGCCTCAAATGTGTCCTTCCAATCATCCCACTTCACAGGAGGCGTGCCGGCGGACTGTAAGAAGGGAGGAGGTGCTAAAATGTGATCCATAACGGCACGTGGGTGAGTTGCTGAACAAATTATCAATATCAACAATGACGAAATAAAGCCTGTAAAAGAAAACAATGTAAACAAATCACAGTAAAGAAATACATGAAGTATGCACTTGCATTTGCACTTGCATATGCACAAAAAGAAATGCTGTGCACATCAGCAGTGAAAATAAGAAAGGAAATTGGAGACTGAAATTGCGAGGTGAAAGTAATGATTTTTTGATGTTCTACAATTTTATTTTTATGAATGAAGTTAGTCTTCTAACTGTTATAGTGTTTTCCAATAGGCATTCCATTCCATTAGAATTAGATTTAAATTCGATAAAAGAAACTGCGTTGCTCCTAGTTTAATTTCCTCAATAAATGAAGGCGATGATGAGGAACAATAATTTCCACAAGCAACTCAAACGAGCAAACGAACAGAGTAAGAATCTAATTGTCTTCCAATTCCTTTACACATTCGTTTCGAAAATTAATTCAATGTCAAAAAAGGTGAATACAGCGCACATGTGAACACGCTCAATGAATGCGCAATTGATGGTATTTGAAGACTGATCGCGCTGAAAACAAAGCTGTGCGCGTCAGCGAGGTTGCTATGGTGACATAACAACAAAATGGCTGCACGCAGCGTAAGGACATGCGCGAAGATCAGGCAGGACGTGAAAGACAGAGTCAGGCACACACGCGCTGACGCGAGAGAAGGACGGCTCAATTGCTAAAGAAACGAACTACAGAGTACCTCAAAACGTTGACTACGAAGGCTCCAAGCTGGTCAGGACACCACTGAGGCCACCAGGACAGCAGAAAGAGAGGCAGACAACGCCGGAGGAGAGACAAACAAAACACGGAATTTGGCGGTCCCACGAAGGCACTCACAGGAAGACAGCCGACCACAGCAGCTGAAACACGATGGGGAGGCTGGATCTGGCATCAATCGTCGCCAGTGAAATGAAGATATGCTCCACACAATAGGGTAGGTAGGAGGATATTTTATTCCAGCCAGACACAGGAACTCCCCAGCAGCAACTGCCGAAGTGAGAACACACCATGTAGAACATTCCACACAGGGAATGTTCATGTAAAAGGTTCCCAGGATCCCAACATACTGTTTTGTCTTTTATTGAAGACTATGCCACATGTGCTGTACCCAAAAGCACAGAGTAACCATTTAGGACAAGTGGCGTTCAGAACTGGAATTACTTGAAGATTTCCAGAGCTATGAAGATTCCTTCAATGCTTGTAAAGATACCATACAATGCAGTGCTTTTGCAAATTATGTGAACATGTTGAACGATGAAATTGATCAAGAAGCTACAATTGCAGCTGAGATTGCTAGAAACAGTTCTCAAGACAGTCAAAGTTCTGCTGCGCTGAGTCAATATCCACTAGGACAACCAATTGCTGAAAATGAAGCAGCAATCGCCATGAATGAGGTGGAAACAGCAATGCATCAAGCTCAAGAAGATGTAATGGACTTAGCAAACTTGTAAGAACAATTAAATGTTGAACAGAAAGAAATATATCAGCAAGTGAGACAACAGATTGACCATGGATTTCTTCATGAAAAGAAAGAATGCACATGCACTGGAGAAGTGTGACTCAATGGTTAGAGCGGCAGACCCTGATGCAGAGATCTAGCCCGGGACCAGGGTTCAATTCCCCGCCTCGGCGGGTCTTGGGCTCAAAATTCCACGGACCTGATAATTCTCGCCTCGGTGCCTATTCTAATCATAAAGTCCCACTCTGCAACTCTGGGCAATAGCTTGCTTAATCTCCACAACGGCCCCCACAACGCTAAGGATGCCTGGCCTCCACTCTGGGGGTGCCCAGGAGTGGACGCCTCACAGGGAAAGCCAGGACGGGTTCCACAGTGGTATTCGTACAAGCGCCTTGAGACCCTTGCGGGTGAGTAGTGCGCTATACAAGTATCAATTTACAATTTTTTACACATCATTTCAACCTATCCAATTGTATGTGAGTGGACAAGCTGGAACAGGAAAAAGTTTCTTAATTAAAGTAATCACCAGTTATCTACAAAAAACAACTGAGTCACATTTGTCTTGTGTTGTAATTGCTCCAACTGGGTTGGCAGCATACAACATTAAAGGAATTACATTACATTGTTTACTAATGCTACCAGTGGAGCATAAAAACAAATTGGAATATCACAAGCTATCTGGAGAAGCTTGTGAAGTTTCAAGAGTGCTGAAGAAAATGAAACTTCTGATTATCGATGAAGTAAGCATGGTCTCAAATGTAATGCTTGCTTTTGTGCATTTAAGAATGCAGCAAATTGGGGGCGTGGCTTACGTGCCGGCGAGTGATGGCGCTGCCTCCTTGAGCTCCGAGGCGACGCGGGACTCTTCAAAGCTTTCCCGATACTTTCCCCGGTCCCGGAGACCTGCTACACGCATCCCCGCACGGCGGAACATGGTCCCCGTGTGTTGCGAGATGCGGCGGCTATTTTAATTGCCGCTTTTGTCACTTTTTACCGCTTTATCCTCCTCAGCTGTTACGGGACGCGAGCGGCCGCCATTTTGTGCCGCTGAGCTCGCGTCCCGTTTTTCTCTCGTCTCTGCCTCCTCAGCAGCCTGAACTCCTCCTGTTTCATCGTGTGGGCACATTTCTACAAGGTATGTTGTAGGGCAAACACAGCATGCTACTCTGCTCTACTTTCTTGACTTTTTGCGCCTCAACTCCCTTCCTAGCTTGTGACTTCATCGCTACTTCATAACGGCGGCCATTTTGTGGTGTTTTTCCTGCGCAATGCTCAACATCTTCCTCTCACCTGCCTACAACCCTCTGTGGAATATCAATTGACCCCCCTGGGTCTCACATATTATGGACGCTTTGCTGTTTCTCTAATGCCCTTTCACTGGATGGTCTTTTGCCTGCGTATTGCACTGATTTTCACTCAATTTCGACGCCTACCCTTTGGGTTTGAGGTATTGCTTCTCCATTGCTCCTTTTTACCTCATATGTGACCTCTTCCTTCTATTGCCTCTCCTAGCTCTACATATAGGGTCTCAGCTTTTTAGTCCTTGTGGTGTGGCTTCCATCCCTACGGTCCACCTAGTGTGCCCCTCTGTTGGCATAATGTCTCAGGACGTGGGCCATGTGAGATCTTCCGTCACTGGTACCAAACAGAAACGCCCTAAGAATGACCCTCCATCTCCAATTCGCACATCTCCGAACCCTGTGTTGGATTCCATCCTAGAAGAGGTTCGTGGCTTACAACCTTTTATGTCTGCAACCAACGAGAAGCTCAAGCAGATAGAAGATAGATGGGTCGTCATGGAGGGCAAGGTTTTGGAACTAGAACAACGCATCAGTGACGTCCAGGATGTGTCTACTAAAATTCCTATTCTTGAAAAGGAGATTCAGCAGTTGAAATTACACACAGAGGACCTTGAAAATCGTAACAGGAGGAATAACCTACGTATTTATGGTGTTCCGGAGTCCCTTGAGGCGGCTGACATGGTGTCCTTCATCCGCAAATTCCTCTATGAGCTTTTGGAACTCCGACCAGAATCTAATCCTCTAAACATACAGCGTGCTCACCGTCTGGGCCGTCTCACGTCCAACCCGACCAAACCTAGAGGTATTATCCTACTATTTCTTGAATTCACCGAATTGATGACTGTTCTTAAAGCTGCAAGACTAAACCGTCGCCTCATTTGGTCGGGCCATACCATCTTTATTGCCCAGGACTTATCAAACGCTACGAATGCACGTCGCAAGGAGTTCCTCAATCTAAGACCACACATGAGGGACTTGAACATTCAATATGGAATCCTACATCCCTGTCTCTGCAAAATAACTCACAACGGTCGTTCCCGTACATTTGATGACCCTCTGAAGCTTCGGGAGTATCTCCAAACTGTCTCTGCTTCAACTATGGACACTAATGTCTGAAAATAAGTATTTTCTATTCCCTGCACCCACGTATCTTATGTCTTGACGACTGTTGTGGCCATGTCCTGGTCTCTTCCATGTAATTCTTTACTACGACTTCTCTTATTTCTTTATCTCCTATCTATATTCCCGCGTTTCCCTCGCTCTGTGGGGTTGGCGCCTTCGCCGGCGTCTCCATGCTCCTAATGTCTTGGTATTCTCTTTTCTCTCAGATCTGGCTTCTTTGCCCTGATCTGTTTGTTATCTTTTTCCTTCTCTATCTTTCCTCTCTTCTTCTTCTTTTCACAGGCCGTGCATGTTTTCCCCTTGTCCATTTATGTTTCGTTTTCTTTTCTGTTTACCTCTATTCCTTGCTTATTGTTTCTTCCCGTACTTTTCATTGCTCCCCTTCTCTTTTCCTTCTGCTTGAAATGCTCATTCGTTTACTGTTTCTCTCTATTTACCCGTTTTTCCTTGCCTTTCTTCATATTTTGTATTTGATTCTCGTTTGTAACATGTTTGTCTCCATTGTCTTTCCTTGTAGTTGTTTACCCGCAGTGTATTGGACCCAGATATTACCCTCCTCTCTTGCCTTCCATCATGTGTAATTTTGTAACGTGGAATGTTCGTGGTCTTGGTAACCCTGTTAAACGTCAAAAGGTACTGTCCCATTTATCCAAGTTAAATGCTCAGATTGCTTTTCTTCAAGAGACTCATTGTACAGATGTTGAATCGTTGAAACTTAAGAGGGCTTGGGTGGGTCAAGTTGTATTTTCTCCTGCTGTTGATAAAAAAGGTGGTGTTGCTATACTATTTCGTAAAGGTTTGAATGTTCAAATTCTCTCTTCTCAAGCGGATGATGGAGGTCGCTGGGTTATGTCCAAGGTGATCATACAAAACAAAACTATGGTGCTCCTGAATATTTATGGTCCTGTCCGACCAGACCCTAAATTTTGGTCTGACATCAAAATCCTCATCTCCTCCATTAACTGCCCTAACATTATCATAGCTGGTGACCTTAACCAATGGTTAGATCCCTTTTCAGATAGATTATCTTCCTCCAAATTCCAGCCTGATAAGACACACAAATCCTTTCAATCAGCCATTGCCTCACGTCCCCTTTTCGATGTATGGAAAACATGTAATCCGAACTCACTGGAATATACATTTTACTCGAATGTTCACCACACCCGGTCCAGAATCGACTATATCCTAGTCAGCAAATCCCTTCTCCCTGCGATTCAGAAGTCCGAAATTGGCTCTATTTTTTTGTCGGACCATGCACCTGTCTATGCCACTTTTGACCTAGCCCACACCTCCTCATCTTTTAACCGATGGAAATTTAACACTTTCCTCCTCTCTGATTCTGTTTTTATGTCTAAAGTTAAGGATTTTATCTCTGAATACTTTTCCCTCAACTTACCTCATGACACATCAGTTTCGAATAATTGGGATGCCTTTAAAGCTGCCTTACGCGGCTTCACAATTTCGTATGTATCTAAAAAAAAGAAACTCAACCGCGCTAAATATACCGCCCAACTCTCCAACATCAAGACCCTAGAACACTCTTACTTTTCTTCCAAGAATCCTGACGCTCTCCTCCAACTTATCAAAGCCAAATCTGACCTCAATCAAATTGCCACAGTTGAAGCCTGTAATACCCTTTTGAAGATTAAATCTAAATTTCACGGGGGTCAGAATAAAGCTGGCAAAATGCTAGCAAATTATCTCAAAATTAAATCTGAACGAAAATCAATTGGCCCTATTCTCAATGAAGCAACCAACTCACTAGTTTCTTCTGACGAGGATATTGCACAAGTCTTCCATAACTACTACAAACTCCTATATACTGATGATACTCATCCTGATGATGATGACCTCTCCCGATTTTTCAAAGTTCTCCCCCCTCCCCCATCTCTCCCTTCCGAATTCCATCAATTAGAGACTGACATTACACCTCAGGAAATTCTCAAGGCAATTACTTCCCTAAAGAAATCGAAAGCTCCTGGCCCAGATGGTCTCCCAATTGAATTTTACTCCACCATGCATTCTATTTTTGTCCCCCATCTTTTACAACTTTTCAACTCCTTCGTTGCAAACGCCAACGCCTCTGGCTCCTTTTTGGATGCCCTGATAATCATAATCCCCAAGCCTGACAAAGACCATTCTCTGTGTAAAAACTTTCGCCCCATCTCCCTGATTAATTACGATTGTAAGATTTTTGCCAAAATTTTAGCTGCCCGTCTCGAATCCTTTATCCCTCTGTTAATCAGCACAGATCAAGTCGGTTTTGTGAAAGGTAGACTTGCTGCTGATAATGCCCGTGTTTTTGCCAATATTATTTCACACAGTAAACGATTTAAAGCCCCCCTAGCTGCCCTATCCTTGGATGCTGAGAAAGCTTTTGACCATATTAATTGGAATTTTATGTTTAAATCATTACAATGGTTTGGTTTTGGCCCCTCTTTTATCTCTTTAGTTAAACTCCTTTATTCAGCTCCTCGTGCCAGCGTTTTTGTCAATAATCAATTCTCCAAATTTTTTCCTCTATCAAGAGGAACGAGACAAGGATGCCCTCTTTCCCCTTTATTATTTATTCTTTGCCTTGAACCCTTCCTCATTAAAATCCGCTCAAACCCCCTAATTAATGGGTTCAAAATGTCGTCGATTGAGACGAAAATTTCGGCCTATGCCGATGACGTCCTGGTTTATATGGCTAATCCTGTATCTTCCCTCCCTCCATTTTTAGAAGAAGTCCGCTTATACTCCTCTGTCTCTGGCTATAAGCTTAATCTCTCCAAAACGGAGGTTCTTCCCCTAAATTCGACTTGTTACCAATATATGTTTGCATCAACTGATTTTGCCTGGTGTCCTTCCAAGATCAAATACTTGGGTATTTGGTTCTCCTCTTCCTTAGGTGAAACCCTTAAATTGACCTTTACCTCTCTCACTCAAAAAATTCAATCACTTCTTCAATCATGGTCTCCCCTTTTCCTTTCATGGTGGGGTCGATTAGACACCATTAAAATGATGATTTCCCCACATATTTTGTACACTGTTTCCATGCTTCCCGTGAAAATCCCTAAAATATATTTTAACCGGCTGAACTCCATCTGCTCCAAATTTTTGTGGAATAATAAAAGACCCCGTATTGCTTTACATAAGCTTATTCGCCCGAAATCTGAAGGTGGAGTTCGCTTTCCTAACTTTCAATCATACCACTCTGCCTTTTTAATAAAGCAAGCTTTCTCATTGGCTTTCGATTTCAATGACACCCCTCTGCCCAGATGGATTGAAATTGAACGGTCCTTGTTAAAAGATTTTACTTTTCAACAATCTCTTTTTATGTCAAATTGTTCATTTCTGACTAACCACCCTGTACTGAAATATTCGCATACTCTGCTGCACACTGTATTCTCGAAAGATTCATCCCCCTTACAATGTTTTCTCTCATCTAGTGTGTGGTACAACAAATATCTTAAGTACAAGGGTAAATCTTTTTATTTCAAGTATTGGAAAGAAAAGGATATTATATTTGTATACCAATTTTTCTCTGATTCCTCCATTATTTCATTTTCTGTAATGCAAACCATGTTTGATTTACCTGTCCATTTTCGCAAAGAATATGACATTATTACTTCCGCCATTTTATCTCATTTATCTACCCTTCCTACTTTTGATTTCCTTCCTTCCCTTACTCCTTCCACTCCTCTATATCCCCTGTTTACCCAACAAATCCCCAAAGCTGCTCTAATTTATAAATTGTTGTTAGATAATATTGTTCTTAGACCTAAAACCATTACTGAAACTGTTTGGGAAACTGATCTTTCTTTCTCGTTATCTGTTGATGTTTGGGATCACTTATGGTGTAAATTGTTTAAGACATCGATTTCAGCCCGACTTACTCAATCACTTTTTTTTATATACCATAGAGCTCTTATTACCCCTGTTAGCATAACAAAATTCTCCTCCTCTTCCTCCCCCCTTTGTTGGTCCTGTTCCTCTCACCCCGGCACACTCAAACACCTCTTGTTTGATTGCCCCTCTGTTCTTGCTTTTTGGTGCTCAGTTTGGGATTTTTGCATGCGTATTTTTCATTTTTCTGTACCATTCTCATCGCTGCACGTTTTTTTAGGTTCCCTATCTGATGTTTTAGACTTACATTCATATAATGCTAAATTATTTGATCTTTTCATTGCAACTGCTTTCAAAGTAATTTTGTCATGTTGGAAGGATAATACTAAACTGTCTGTGCATACATGGTGGAATTTCATATGTGATGAGCATAGAATTGCAATTGCTTCTTCTTCTTCTGTCACTTTAAAAATTAAATCCGATCTCACCTGGCTGCCTTTCTCTACCTTCTTATCTTCTCCTCCCCCTCCCTAACCTTTCCTTCTTCTTTCTCTCCCCTCCTCTTTTTTCTTTTCTTTTCTTTTCTTACTTTCTTTCTTCCATTTTCTTCTTTTTCACACTTTATCTGAACCATTTTTCCTCTTCATCTCTCTCTCATTGTTCTTTCATATTGGTTCTGATTTTTTATATACTGTTATACTATGCTGTACTCTTTCTTAAACAAAATAAAACTTTACTAAACTGAAAAAAAAAAAAAAAAAAAAAGAATGCAGCAAATTCTTAAATCAGAGTATGACGTGTTATTTGGAGGAAAACATGTCATAGTTTTTAGAGATCTATTGCAACTTACTCCTGTAAAAAGACAACCAGTATTTAAAACACTTGCACATGAAGACCCCAGAACGTCTCTGGGTAGTGTTGGAAACGTGAACATTTGGTCATATTTTGAATATAAAGAACTCATTACAAATATGCAACAGGCAAATGATGTTGATTATGGAACTATTCTTCAAGATATAAGAATTGGACTACTGACAGAACATGGCAAACAAGCTTTGCAGAGTCGATTACTTTCCAATTTGTTTCCAAATGAAAATATAGTTCCTGTAAAAATATACATTAAAATTGCAGAAAACAAATCTGTAATCTGCTTAATGCCAACACTGCCCGAGTGTTCTATATTCAACAAACAACTTTTGAAACTGGAAAATGAAGAAATGATAAAAATGGAAGCCATCCATAAAATAGAGCATGAAGGAATCACTATTATTTTGACAGAAAAATTGAAGACAAAATTGGATTCTTTAGGAAAATCAATATCCAAAACTGCAGGTTTAGAAAAGAATCTATATGCATGTAGAAACTGTCGGTAATTTTAAGGCGTAATTTGGACGTAGAAAATTTTTTAGTTAATGGAGCAATGGGCAAAGTTGTAGATTTTGTTAATTATCAGAATAAAGATGGTATTGAATTTATTAAAATTAAATTTGATCACATTGAAGAAGTGAAACAAATTAGTCGTTGTTCAGTTTGTTTTTTGCTCGTTAAAGATTTATATGTCCGTAGAAAACAGTTTCCAGTTTCTCTGGCATATGCAGTAACTATTCATAAATCTCAATGTTTAAGTATTGACAGTGCCTTGGTCAGTATTGGAAATACTGTGTTTAAAGAGGGTATGGCATATGTTGCTTTGTCGCGAGTCAGAATATTATCTGGTTTGTTTTTGATTGATTTTGATGACACAAAGGTTACTGCGTAAAAGAGTATAATAGGTTAAGAAGAACATATGCTCCCAATGTAGGTCAATATCCTGTATTTGAAAAGCGTGTAGTAGGTCAAAAAAGAAGGTATGAGAATATTTGTGGTGCAGGTATACAAAAGGTAAAAAAACAAGATAATGTTGCAAGCAAAAAGAACAAGCATTTACAATGCAATGGTCTCGGCATTATTAAAGGTAGAGCTATTGGCATTGCTCATGACATTTTGTTCTTTTTTTTTTAAATCATAAATAAATAGCATTGTCATTTACATTGCCAATAGCTTAATCGTTAAATAAATGGCATTGTCATTTACAATGCCAATAGCTTAATCGCTCACATATGCATGACCTATTGCATTTACACCCACACAGAGCCACACACACACACATACAGAGCCACCCACACAGAGTCATTCACATCGAGCCACCCACACACAGAGCCACCTACACAGAGCCACCCTCACAGAGAGCCACCCACACATAGAGCCACCTACAAAAAAGCTATCCACACAGAGCCACACACACACAGAGCCAAACACACACACAGAGCCACACACACACACACAGAGCCACACACACACACAGAGCCACACACACACACACACACACACACACACAGAGCCACATACACACACAGAGCCACATACACACACAGATCCACGCACTCACACACACACACAGACAGAGCCACGCACACACACACCGAGCCGCGCACACACACACAGACAGAGCCGCGCACACACACATAGACAGAGCCGCGCACACACACACACAGACAGAGCCGCGCACACACACACAGACAGATCCGCGCACACACACACAGACAGAGCCGCGCACACACACACAGACAGAGCCACGCACACACACAGACAGAGCCATGCACACACACAGACAGAGCCACGCACACACTAGCATCACCACTGCAGAGTTCTCCTATGTTTTCTTCTCCCATTTCATCATCACAACATCTTCTTCCAAAACCTTTTCCATTCATTACCATTGCAGCTGCCCCCACCCCTCCCCCACGTAACACCACTGCATGGGTCCCCTACTACAACGGCCAACACTGCTGCTTCTGCCATCAGCACACCTCCACAGTAGCAGTTCAGAAATATCCACCTGCATATATATTGACTCTGAAGAATAGCTACAGAGGTAGCCATCCACACTGCAGTGAAAAAGAATGTGAAGAAAGTTTTAGGAACTTTGTTCTTATATTGAAATCCAGGGACAAACTCGTGCATATTAGCCCCCTCCGGTGCACACAGAAAGGGTGAAACTAGGGATAGTACCTGGCTAGGTTTGACCCACAATGTTTTGTTTGAGGTGATCTAGTCAAGTTAAGGGTAATAGATGTCCCATTTTGTATTCTTGAGTGTTTTCGGTTGGAGAAGGGCTAATTTGTAATTGCTCAATTGTAGCTAAATGTTGACGCATACATGCATCAACGTATGCACATACAACATACATAAATGAGGTGGACACACACAAAGAGCCACATCCCAGCACAGAGAAGCCACACAAAAACATTTTAACACAAATGCAAGAGCCCCCCATCCACATCAGCACAGAGAGGAGCCTGGCACACACATACTCATAATCCCCAGGGCAAAGCATGACACACATATACAGTCATGCATTAGACAGGCAAACTTGAAAGACACACAAGCACACTTAAACATCTGTTCATACACAAGACTAATACATATTCAAGAGCACACATATACACACTTAACAGAAAAAAAACACCAAAAGAAGAGTTATTCTCAAAAGTTAACTCAAGAGCCAGACACACTAACGCAAACACACACATCCCAAAACCACAAATATCAACATAAACAATAGATACACACAAAAACACAAGAACCACATGCAAGAACCACCCACCCACCATGAATCATGCATGTATAGCCACAAACACCAGAACACAATAGAGCTATACATACTAGCAAACGTAGGTCCCACACAAAGTAAATTATGTCAACCTGGGGTTTGGAAATTATCAGGTGAGTATGTAATGCCGACAAGTGCCTCCACCCTCAAAAATAGGGATAGAGATTTCGATTTTAGAGCTAACTGGTATTTACCAGGCATTGATGGAAGCTTCATCTTTATGTAAAACGCTAATTTATGGAACACGATTAAAAATAATTCACCCAACCTTTTCACATAATTGCATGACACAAATTAACAAAAAAGTGTAGCTAATGGTGACTCCGACTATTCTTGCACTCTGCAGCACCCTTTCATATGTGTAGGGTTGTTCACTGCGCCATATTTGAAGCTCGTATGTGACCATCATACACCTCACCCACTGCCTCTTATGTAGGCTATACTGCATCCAACACACTGTCCAGTTGTGCTCTCCAGAAGGGCGCCAGGAACCCAATGCTAATCACAGTGCTTTGTGACATCTTCAGGGTTATGAAGCACTATATCAATTCTTTAATGCAATACCAAGACTATTTAAATCAGCCTTGGCTAACCTTAGAGGCTACTGTTCACTTTTGAAAGGTAGCACGAGCTGTCAGACCAACTAGGCCTCAACATGAGTCTATGGAACACACCCCGACCTTCCAAGCACAACATTTCCAGTAATATGGCGGGTGGAGTGTTTTAAATCTAAGTCCTAACACCCCATAGTCTGTTTGTTCGAAGCTCTTCAGGTCGATATCAGCTGTTGGCTAACATGCCAGGCTCTGTCCTGGACAGACATGTTCTGAGTCAGACACATTTGGGGCACCTGACCAGCCAGTATGTGCTGCCACCCTCCGCCCACGCCTGTTGTGGGTGTGCGTCGGGGCAGTTACCTCTTTCCGCTGCAGTAACATGCAGCGATTTGAACCCTTGTTGTGGTGCACTGTCCTGATACCAGGTTTCCACCCGGGGCGCAGTGACTTTACCCAGAAGAAGACTCTACCGCCCGTGACGTGGAGTCTGTCCCCGGACTTGGGTCATTGCAGCTCGGACTGGTGTCTGGCCAGAGTCCCTCCGCGGGGTCAGACGCACATCCTCGGAGGGGCGCGGGTCTCCCAACCTGCCGCCATTCCGCGCTTTCCTTGCATCGACTGTGTTGGACAGCACCACTTTACACCCCTGAGGGCACCCGCAGCCTTGTCAGGTTTTGGAGAGATCACACAGGAACAGATAGAACTAGCAGCGTTTTGCGGTTTCCGAAAACAAGTGTGTCCTTGGCTACCGCGGGTTTGCAAGACACGGCGCATTGTCCTCGTATTTCCAAGTCTGAGGGGGAAATTTCGTCACTCCAACATTACTCGTGACTGGGTGGTATTTCTGCAGTTACCACAGCGCCTAGCACAAGCGCCGGAAAGATGCCCCAGACGTATAAGGGGTGTCTTCCATGCCACGGGGCACACACACCCTGGGGTCGGTGGGCTTGAGTTACTTGCCATCACCTCCGCTCCCAGCTTCCCAGGATCTGGTGGGGCCTGCACCCGGGCCTTGCTGTGGAATAGGTGCGGCGAACCTGATTAAGGCAACAGATGGTGAGGGAGGGATGGGGGGGGGGGCAGTGTTCTACACCACTGTTTAAATCACACCGCTTTATACCAAATACACAAAACAAAAGCGGCTGGGGTGGCTAAAGTGATACTCATATGAACTGTAGGCCGAGATTTGTGTCAGCGAGAGATGACTCCACCTCTGAAAACTACGCAGAACTTTGCACGGGGTAGAGTCACCCAGGCCTCGAGTGCTACACTATGGGGAGAAGGAGAGAGTGGAGAGGCCGGGAAAAGGAGAACGATAGCGGGATCGGGTTGGTAGAAGGAGAGAGAAAAGAGCGCCGAAAAAAGGAAACAACAACAAACACAGGAATGCAAAAGAGTAGAATAGGCGGTGATGTGGATTCTGGCAGTGCAGGGCTGCAGAAGGCAAGGAAAAATGCAACAATCAGGGGGCAGAAGAAAACTGACCTGCAGTGGAAGCAAGGCCTGCCAACAACAACAACAAAAAATAGCGGCTGCAAACGTTCGGAATCGGGGGCGTGTTTTTGCGTTCTGAGTGACAGATGATGTCACAGGTCGAAAGAACAAAAAAAAAAACACGCCCCGAATCCAAAAGAGACGGGGCTTGAACTGAGTGATGCCCTCTCATCCAATGGCTGGCCTCCGTTTAGGGAGCCAGCCAATGGAAGAGAGGGGCGAATTCAAGCCCCATACTACAAATCATTAAATCTCCCACCAGAGACTGCGCAAGCACAGCCTTCGGTCCTCGACCTAAAAAGGACACTGTTGAAGAGATTGTTGGTTATTAGTTTGAAAATAGTTCAGGTGTCAACTGCTATGCTAATGTAGTGGTCAATGTTGTTTTTTTTCTTGACGGTTTGCAACAGCAAATTATGGAGAATCGGGAAAAAAAGTTTAGTTCTTTGTTGCATTCCATTTATGAAAAATTGAGAAATGATACAAGTAAAATACAAAGCGTTTGTGATGTTCGTAATGTTGTGGATGTATGTTCTGGTTCTACACAATTTACGCAAAATATCCAACAGGATGCTCAGGAATTTCTTATGTATATGCTTACCGTATTGGAAAATTAATGCATAGAAATAGAAAATATTTTTGGCCTTTGTTATAAATGCGAACATCATTGTGAAAATTGTATGTATACATGTAGCACTAATGTAGACACTGAAGGATTTCTATATTTGATATTACCAGACTGTAAATCAGTGTCTTTCAATAAATTATTTGAAGCAGCAAATCAAAACATGGAGTGTAGCCAATGCAAATCAGAAATGTTATCAACATTATTTATACAAGGATATGGACAATATATAATTTTAATAATGCAACGTTGTACAACTGATGGGAGAAAATTGGACACTTTAATAAAACATTTTGCAGCAACTCAACTATCAATATCAGGAAGGACTTTTGTAGATGTAGCAATCATTTTCCATGATGGTCCTTCCACAACATCTGGACATTAAAATTATGCTGTGCTAGAATGTGGGGTCCGTCGCCAGTGCCGGGACGCTTTGGAAAGCCCTAAAGTCCACGTTACTGGGGGCCGATATTGCGTGGTGTGCAGCAGCTCGGAAGAGGCGTAGGGCGGACTTGGTGTGGGCCGAGGCCGAGATTGAAGCGTTGGAACGCCAGGGCCGTGCCGCGGGTGAGGTCCAGGCGGCGGGCAGCTGCTCCTGGCGCAGCAGTCTTATGCATCTCTTCTGATGGATGAGGCGCTGCAAATTTGGCTCGCGACGCGTAGCAGGATATATCAGTGGGGGGACAAATCAGGTATGATGTTGTACCGGCTGTGTCAGGGCGCCTTCCAGGCGCCGATCATACCGGGGATACTGGACAAAGCGGGTGCCACGATTACGGACCCGAGGGAGCTGGCAGAGAGCTTCGCCGTGTATTATGCAGACCTGTATGCCCCGAAAGAGTGCCTACCTGAGGATGTAGTGGTTAGGTTTATAACCGATCTGCCGCCTCGAGCGGTGTCTGATGAGGTGCAAGAGTGGTTGGAGCTCCCACTGACAGACGAAAAGTTGGGTACGGCCCTGGGTGAGCTCAACTTGGGGAAGGCTCCCAGACCAAATGGATTCCCCAGTGAATGTTTCAAGAAATATCACCTACAGCTAGGTCCGCACTATAGAGAGGCTTTGTAGGAGGCCAGGGAACAGGGTAGCCTCCCCCCGGATTGGAGACACGCCGAGGTGGTGGTGTTTCACAAGCCAGGCCGACCCCCGGAGCACCACACTTCCTACCGCCCAATTTCTCTCTTGAACGTGGAGGCCAACGTTTTTGCCAAAGCATTAGCAAACCGGCTTCTACCTCATATCTCAGCACTTATCCACCCAGATCAGGCTGGCTTTATGCCCCAGAGGACGACCAGGCACAACATCCGGCGTGCGCATGTGGTGGTGGCGGCGGTCGGACATATGGGGGAACAGGCAGCGCTTCTGGTGGATATGGACAGGGCATTCGACTCGCTGAACTGGGTCTATCTGTTCGCGCTCCTGCCCCGTCTTAACCTTGGGCCCCGCTTCCTATCCTATTTGCAGCTTCTATACACGGACCTGATGGCTTCGGTTCGTGTGGCGGGGGCCATCTCTTCCAGATTCCCCATCGGGCGTGGTACCCGGCAGAGCTGCCCTCTCTCGCCATACCTCTTCGCCCTGGCTATGGAGCCGTTGGCGGCGTGGGTGCGCATGGATGCGCAACTACGTGGGTTTAAGTGGGCACAGGGACCGTCCGACAGGATCGCGCTATATGCGGACGATGTCCTGTTCTTTCTTACAGATCTCAATAGGTACGGGCTGCATATCCTGCATATCATGCAAATATTCGGAGAAACGTCGGGCTGTATATGAACCCTCGCAAGTCTACCCTATGGGTTTTGGGGGAACGCTCATGAGTGGAGGATTGGACATCTACACTTCAGGTGGCAATGGGGGTCATTAAGTATTTGGGGGCATTTCTTTCTGAGGTGCCTACAGTCTCCTGGGACCGGAATTTAGCACCTGTCTGGGACCGGGTTCGGCCGGATCTCAGGACATGGTCCTGTATGTCACTGACGATCTATGGTAGGTCGGCCATTTTTAAAATCGTGGCTCTACCCCGGTTATTATACCAACTGCAAAACCACCCATACCCCATCCCGCCCAAATGGTTCCGGCAGGTAAACTCAGTACTGGGGCAGTTTCTCTGGGAAGGGGGCACTGTACGTGTGGCGTTGCGCACCTGCTTTCTATCCACATATTGTGGAGGATTGGCGACGTCCGACATTCTCTCCTACTATCAGGCCTCCCACCTCCTTGTTTTGAATGAGTGGTGGTATGGAGACAGGGGGGACCCAGCGTATGCTCTGGAGTGCTGCCTTATGGGGTCTCATATGCTGCACACTATTCTTTATACAGCACCGCTGCGGAGGGTACTGCCATCGGCCACGCAGGTGATGTTTCAAATTTAGAGACATGCTCTGCGCCATAAGGGATGGTGGAATACCCTGACTGGTGAAACCCCCCTGTGGAATAATGGGCGGTTGCCTGGGCTCGCGACGCTGCAGGGCTTCCGAGGATGGGACAGCATTGGCATTTCGACCTTAGGGGATGATTGTCTGGTACGACGCTTAAGTCCTTTCAGGATCTTTGCAAGGAATTTAGTATGCCCCGCTCTCAGTTTTTTAGATACCTTCAGTTCCGCCATGCACTGGTCCCCAGCTTAGAGGGTCTGGAGTCCCTCCCTGAGTTTAGCCCCCTGGAAGTGAAGGTGTCCATGGGGGATTTGGAGACGAAAAGATTAAACGCATACACCAGTCACTAGTCCCACATTGTTCCCCCACACTGCAGAAGCCCCGGGAGACTTGGGAGGAGGAAATGGGTGAATTGAAGGAGGAATATTGGAGAGAGGCATTGGCAGCCCCCAGGGGTGCAGCCATAGCGATGCGGCTATGTCTCATCCAATTTAAATACTTACATAGAGTTTGCTTCACCAGGGTGCGGCTGTGGCGGGCGGGAATGATTGCCTCACCGGTCTGTCTTCAATGTGGTGGGGAGGAAGGGACGTTTATACATACGGTGTGGAGTTGTGGTTCTCTTGATCGGTTCTGGATGGGGGTACTGGCCTGTTTGTCTGAGGTATTGGGGTGGGAGCTCCCTCGTACGCCACAATTAGTTTTACTGCATGTGATGGAAGGGGTGGGCGGCAACATCTACGAGAGGCATTTGCTGCTGCTAGGCCTCACACTGGCAAAGAGAGACGTGGCCAGAGCGTGGAAAGACCCACGGGCCCCGTCTGTGGCTGTATGGAAAAAAGGGGTTTGATTTTTGTATGGGGCTAGAGCAGACAATTTTTGTGGCCCGAGGATGCCCGCGAAAGCATTATAAAATTTGGAAACACTGGGCTGAGTATAGGGGCCTGTGTCTTAAACCTCCGGTGGAACTGGAAGACCTCCCGGGGGTGTGATGGGGGGCCTTGACAGCGGGTATGCCTGTGCAGTTATCTGGGTGTGTTGTGTATAGGAGACTTGTGGCGGAACTAGTGCAACTCGGGGGGTGGGAACATGGGTGGGGGGAAGGGGGCGGTCAGGAGGGGGGGCTTGTTCAGTGTTGCTTTGTTTATATTAGCTGGTTTTTGCATATACAAAGAAAAGTCGATTGCATTTCAGTGGATGTCATATTTTTAACCTGCAGATGCCTCTGGTATGCAGAGCCCTGTGAAATGTGTGCAGTCTGTCAATAAAGTATGTTTAAAAAAAAAATGTATGCTGTGCTGTTAAAAATATATTATTACATGTTATAAATATTTTTTATTTTCTTTCACAGATCCTAATTCTAAAATATGCAATTTACCACAATTTACATTATAAAAAAAACTGAATAAAATGTGTAGAGTTTTTTAGGTGTATTATTGTTGAGGTAATTTTAAGTAAGTCTTAAAATGCACAATGGCATGTGTTTGCACACAGTTGAAAAAAGGGAAGATGGTTGGAGTAGATTTGTGGCAGAGAATTCCACTGCAGACAGGTATCAAATAGGACACAGCTTCAGAGCACTTGTCTGCAACACACATGGTATGGTATTCAATAGAGAGATATGGTGGACTAGTACATCCCAGGGAATTTCAGGATTTAAACAGACAAAAATGCTTAACTTAAAACACATCACTGAGTGTGTTTCCACATGTCACATCAGGCCCAATTCCTTCCTTTCAGTAATCTATAAACGTGTCCTGTAAGTTTACCAAAATATAAGTACTTATAAATGTATCTTGTTCTCTGTTTATAGTATATCAATTTTTCTACTTATTGCTCATATATTAAGAATTGACCTAGCCATTAACCCTAGTACAAATAATTTCTTTATATAGTATGCATGTACATCATACTTACAATGCAATACACTGCTTCATATTTACAAAGAGAGGAAAAGGCACTCTCTGTACCTTTTCTTCTCCATGTAAATACAACCTTATTATACATACCACTTTGCGTTGAAAGAGCATTCTAAGGGTGTTGCTGTGTGTGTTTGCACAGAACACTCATAGGACAAGACACATCTCCCGATTTATCATTAATCATAAATCTGGATATGTGTCTGAATGCTGCTGCATCCTGCAATTAGTGCAGCAAGGCACAGCAAGGAAGATATTTTCATGTCTCCTCATTTTTTCTCTTTGAATGTATTCCAAAATGTACAGTATACATTTAAGGAGAAAAATACCTTCACAAATTGTTTTTGTGCAGAAAGGTGTGTGTTTTTGCACAAAAACAAAGTCCATACAACACAGATATCCTTTCACCATGGTGCAAGGGTGCCTGTGTCACCACATGGTTGCAGTTTAAGCAGCAGTGCAGAGGGAAGCACAGACTTGCAACATATTTATGTACATATGTTGCATCCCTGTGCTTCGGAAGTGCCACAGCACGCTGTAGCTAAGCACTTTACAGTGTCATGCTGCAGCCCTTCCTTATAGATCTGCACTTATACATTCACCATACACCACAAATGCATTATTTCAGTCAATTATCCACTAGACATACATTCATGTAAACTTTCACACACTAGCATACAAGTTTAGCTCTTTTTAACGAGAGTAGTTAGTTCTGAAAATAACTTTTTTTTTAACGATTTTGTGGGTTTTTTTTAACAGGGAAAAAATGTCAATAGTACGAATAGAACCAAAAACTATTAGGAGAAAAAAAAAGAAACTAGCATTGGTGGTTGTCGATGGCACGACAAACAAGGTCCACTGACTGTTCCCCATAAGAAATTAAGCGATTGCATTGCACGCAATGCATCCTCACTCTCCCAAATTGGGGATGTATATCTGGAGCTGATGTGGAAGTAGATGGTGTTGCCCCAGATGTGCTTGGAACAACTGGTGGTACAGGAGCAATTTCACGTAATCTTCTCATTTCCTCTCGTGAAAAGTTCACTGGATGCTGTGTTTGCAGGTGTTTCCTCATGTTAGCTGTTCCACATGAGTATTTTTTATTTGGGTCTCCCCTAGAGAGGACCGCCTTGCAGATTTTACATGTAACCTTAGTTGCATTTATCTTTTTTTGCCCCGGTGGGAAAGTAAAAAACTTCCAGACAATAGAGGTGAATTACTCTCTGGAGGGTGATGTTCTGGAACAAATGTAGCACAAATATCACCCAGATGTAGCCCAAGTATAGCTCAATGACAGAATGTCCCAGAGTTTTCTAAAGAACAACTAGAGCGCTAACAGTCTTACTTATGACAAAACAATGGCACACCTGAAGCCATCTTAATTGGAATAAAGTGGTAACACTTAAAACATTTAATTTGCAAAGGAACAAAAGGAGGGGGTTCATTTTGCCACAGAAATTATGATAAGTGCTGCAGAAAGAACAATTAGGGCACATTTTGACTTCTCAAATCCTCTTCTATTTAATAAAAATATTCTGACATGCAGACTGAAACTTGCATTGTGAATACCAGCAGCAGACTTTTCTGGTGAGCAGTAGCTTTACTATAGTGATCTAACGAGCAACTAGAGTGCTAACATTCAGAATGTATGGCAAATTTGTGACACATCTGAATGCCTTCTTGATGGAACCAAAGTAAAAAACTGAACATATTTCCTACTGAGGAGACTACAGTAAATGAGGAAATTAGGAAACTTCATAACAAATAGGTCTCCCAAGATCGTCACCAGAGACAAAAGAGCCCAAATGTAGCACAAATATCTTCCAGATATAGCCCACGTATAGCTCAATGACAGAATGTCCCTGAGTGTTCTTAAAGAACAACCAGAGCGCTTACTGTTATACCTATGCAAAAGTAGGCACACCTGAAGCCATCTTAATTGGAATAAACTGGTAACACTTAAAACATTTAATTTAAAAAGGAACACAATGAGGGGGTTCATTTTGCCATAGAAATTATGATTAGTGCCGAAGAAAGAAAAATTAGGGCACATGTTGAGTGATTTCTCAAATCCTCTTCTATTTCATTAAAGAATTCTGACATGCAGACTGAAATATGCACTTTGAATACCAGCAGCAGACTTCCCTGGTGAGCAGTAGCTTTACTAAAGTGATCTAATGAGCAACTAGAGTGCTAAAATTCAGAATTGATGGCAAATGTGTGACACATCTGAATGTGTTCTTGATGGAATCAAAGTAAAAAACTGAAAGCATTTCCTATTGAGGAGATTGCAGTATATGAGGAAATTAGAAAACTTCATAACAAATAAATCTCCCAAGACGGCCACCATAGACAAAAGAGCCCAAATGTTGCACAGATATCTCCCCGATGTAGCCCACATGTAGCCTAATGACAGGAGTGTGCAAAACACTTTTTATTTTATGTGTTTTTGCAGTTTTAAATAGTGCAGACTGGTCAGGTATTTGTCAGGATCTATCATAAGTCGCCTGCCTAAAACACCTAAAACTACAATTCCCATGATCCTCTACCATTAGGAAGTATATTAAGGACCTGCGCGTTGGTCCGGTGCGCGTAATTCTGTACTTCCTGCTTGTTTGATGCCGGTTGTTTTGTTTCCGGGGTGAGGAGTTCCCCGCTGGGATTCTTGCCGGTTGTCCGAGGAGTAGATCTCTCAACTTGATGGTTACCGGTAAGAGGGGCTTTGTGGTTGGAGTGCGGCGGAATTCCACAGCGTTTCCTGAAGCTGATTTCTGTGTTGCTATTTTACGGGGCGCCGAGTGCTTGATTTCGGCTCGCGCTGACGTTTCTTTTCCGTACTCTGGATGCACTAAGCGGAGCAGGGGTTATCTTGGCGTGTAACTTCCTTGCCCTGACTGGGAATGGTGGTCTCTGACTGACTTTGGCACAAGCCCTGGCCAGCCAGGGATCCCATTTCTAACACTGGAAGTCAAGCAGAAGGATAAGGATTTGTGTTTGCGCAGTACCACAGTGACAACTGGCTCCACTACAACACTCTGCATTTTAGATAGTCACATGGATGGGGATTATTGTTTTAAGTTTGCTAAAAACGTAATTTCAGTGGAAATGTGTTTCTAGTGCAGTGTGAAGTTTCTGGATTCACCAGTGGGTGGGATCCAGTGGAAGCAGCATAATTGTGTCCAGTACATTTGTTCCCCGCCCCGCGCCCAGAGTTTGGTACCTGTGTCACGTGTGGTCAGGTTGAGAAATCAGTGGTGGTAGAAACTGTCTTACCAGTCCAAGGGGGGGTTGTGTGTGGATGAATGGTGTGTGGCACTAGACATGTGAGTTCTCTGAGATAGGGAGCTTGCCGACTATCTTTGTAAATTTTGTACTCTTGCTTCAGCTCTGACAGTTAAGTCCCCTGTGTTGCACGTGTCTGTGAGCATCCTGCCAAGATGGAGTCTGCTTTGAATATCTGGGCTCTGTTTATGCATGAGTTGAGAGAGTTTTGCGAGGAGAGAGACATTGCAGTGAATGAGTCAGACACCCAGTCCCAACTTAGGGGTAACCTAATCCAATGGCAGAAGGGTGACTAGGAGCTTGAGCATAAATAAAAAAAAAACTATAGAGGCACATAGCAAAATACAGTTTTATGAGGAGAAAATGTAACCAAGGCAAACACCATTGGATACAAAGTAAAAAAAGGGTTGGCCAAGTCTGTGTAGGCGAAGTTAAGATATGTGGTGAGACCACAGGCGAGAACCAAGAATAATGGCTACAGGACGAAAAGAGAAAAAAATAATATAGGGAGTGGGGTGAAAAAAAGCATGAAATGTATCCGAATGAGAACCAGACCAAGAAAGGAAATGGAGAGTTAGAAGAAGGACATTGGGAGAGACAGGTGTAAGGGAGACAAATGTGAAAATCAAAGAAATAGCAGTAAGAAATGATGGGCTGCAGAAACGTTTGGCCAACATTCTGCCTGAATTGTGGGATAGAGCCGGTAGGTCCATGCCTGACCCTAAGATGGCCACCGCTCAAGACATCCCCGCAATTGACAAAGCCTGCAAAACCAAGATGTAAAAATTAACAGACAACTCTGGCTATGGGAGAGAGATATTAGGAAAGAGCTCCTAACCCACACCATTAAGCTACCTGCCCTGTGCGCTCAAAGAAGCGGGGATCAACTCCTAACACTTAGCGAACATTGAGTAGGAGGAGTCCTGAGTCGTGGGGTCCCCAGGAAATGGAGCGACACCAACAGAGGACCCCATAAACCTTTGGAGAAAGCACCTTCGATACACGAAGAACAAAGGGCGGCCGGTGGCTGACCGGACGGCGCTCACCTTACCCAAAAGAGCCACTAATAACAAGGTCTCGCAATTTTTTGATGCTACCATCAGTAGGTAGAGAATGTGCCTGGGACCGGGCGCCAGTTGGGACCCTGGGACAGAGTAAACAGAGCAAAGAGGCAGCGATGTAGTAGAGGTGAGCAAGGGGTGGAAGCGACCACCACCTAATCAACTCACAATGTCAATCTCTGAGTATACCCCCTTACCTCCATCCTGAAGCAGAGTCTGAGCACTATGTCCAACGCCCGGTGGTGCTGCTCTGTTCAGCTATTGAGGAGATCGGCCTTGGTTCACCTCCTGATTGTCACCTACCCAGCCGGACTTTGGGCACAGTTTTTCTCCCCATCTTCCTGTCTCGCCCATCCACCCCATCGTATTTCTCTAACTCTGCTTTTTCCTTGTCTCCTATCTATCTGTTCCCATTTTGCACTCTTTCGTTCTTTGTCTACTTCCCTTGCTCCTATCCCCTCTCACCTGAATCTTTCCCCTTGCCCGCTACACTGCCTAAACCCTTGTCCTTTTGTGCCCTTTGACTAAGCACTCCTTCTCCCCTTGTTGGGGAAAGATCCAATATATATACTTTGGAGTCTCAGAGAACCCGCTGAGAGAGTCCACAGCGCCAAGGGAGCCACTCACAGTTGAGATATGGTATGGCACCCCTTGACAAAGCACTCCCTCTCCCCTTTTTAGGTCGAGCAGACCTTACTCTCAATGCGTGAGCATTGAGAGTGTCTGCTTCAGACCTTTTGCCGCCCGTATGGGGAATGAGTTGGGAATGAGGACACCAATCTGTTACGAGCAGCGTTTTTCCTCGCGGGAGCGCGCGTCTGATACCTGCGCATGCGCAGAGGCCCTGCGCATGCGCAGAGTAACTCACAGCCCTTGCACAGACGCAGGCAGCCCCCACCCCTCTGCATGCATGCACGCACGCACACACAGGCAGCCCCCACCCCTCTGCATGCACGCACGCACACACACACAGGCGCGCGCATGCACACGCAGGCATACGGCACACATACAGGCACCCATACAGGCACACTATCCCCTACCTCGCATTCTCTCGCAATCACACAGTCACGCATGCGCACACACATTCCCTCGCGCGCACACACTCCACCACCCCTCCCAGGCATACACACAGGCACGCACGCACTTCACTTCAGCCCTGGGCCCCACTCACCGACTGCGCTCTTCCGGCGGGCTCCTCACGGCGCGGCGCGTCTCGTCTCCTCTTCTCAATCGGGCTCGCGGACCTCGGGAGGCGGGACTTCCGGTCGGCCGCGACCGGATTCGCCGGCCGGCCAAGAGCTTCCGGGTCGCCGCTGCCAGCGCGGCGGCACTCCTTAATATGTTTTTTTCATGGTGTGAAAACTGAGGCTTGTCCAAGGTGAAGGCTCTACTGCTACAAAAACACGGAACAGCGCTTGGAACCAAATGTATGTATACGAAAAACTATCATGGTGTTATAGTTCCATAAGTAAACAACTCAGAGGGAAAATGTAAAGATAAACCACGGAGTCACCAAAAAACTCTTAAAAACAGTAGTAGTTACACCCCTTTTTCATATGGACCACAACTAATGTTGGAGATATTAACTTTGTTACTGATTTTAAATAGTATCAATCAACGAACACTTTTGGGTTCATGATCATTTGTGAGACACTGTCTGTCATATCTGTGAGGCACAGAGGAAGCGGTTTTCATTATCTTTCATTTTAACATGTGCACAGCAGAGAAAATCGCAATAAAAGTAGCAAACAAACAAAACACACAAAGATATAGATAAATAATATCTTCGCTTTCTTCTTCAATATTGAAAACACATGATTTTTGGTACCCAGCCAAGGGACCAGTGTATTCCTTTCTTGTTGCAGGATAGCAGCATTTGTTTCATCTATATTGACACGTGCTCATTGCATTGGTAAATGTATTTATGTTATCAAACATGTATCCTAACTAATGACGCTGGTAGGAAGCCACAGAACATGAGCAGTGCTCATGAATGCAGTGTTTACCTTCTGTTCCTGGCACGGCTTTTGCTCCCCCTGAGGCCAGAGGTCAAAATGGCAGTGCCAGGGGTTTCCAGGGGTGTGCATGGCCAGTGACATAGAAACGTTTCCATGGGCCCTGGTGCAAAGGTGACAAATAGGCTCACGTCTGGTGGATGAACAGCAAAACATAACCAAATACAGATGTGCCCCGGTGCCACTGCACCTGCTGCACTATTCAAAGATAATCCCTTGTACGTGGGCGCCAGGAACCGGCCACATCTCGATACCTGCATTTTTCTGAGTGACCTTCTCAAACTCTCTGATTAAGAGTCCATTCTTTTCAAGAGCTGGGGAACTTTACATCAGAGATGTGCGGCTCCTCTAAGCGCTTCCCGGGACAAACGCACTTCTGCGAAAGGCAGTAGAAAAGGAGAGATCTTCACTTCACTATAGCCGCCTTTTATCGAGAACTAGAGAAATATGAGAGAACGACCGAGAGATAGATGGGCGAAAGATGGGGGTTAGTGAACGAACGATATCCAGACCGACCGACCGGACCAGACCGACCGGACCGACCCGACCCGACCGACCGACATGGATGGAAGGACGGACAACGAGAAGAGTGCTACTGCTGCTATGTGAGGCGCGTGGCCCCCGGCCAGGTCTAGAATAGCAGAGCACGAGGGCACATCAGGACAGCGGGTGTCCAGCGCCGGGTGAAGGGCGGAGGAAGCATCCGAAATGTCATCTCGCGATCAGCTTTCTCCATGGCTCGCTTCCCCACTCGGGAAGGTTGTGGAAGACGGTTCTGGAAGGTTTGGTGACGTCCTTCACTCAGACTGAAGAGTGCTGAAGGTAGCCGGTGGCGCTCAGTCTGCGGACTGCAGCTCCTCTGCGACGGTCGCACCTCTCTCTCTCTCCCTGCACCACTTTCACCTGGGAACACCAGGATGGCGCAGCTGGCAAAGCTGGGGTGGCTGGTGCCCATGCGGAATATGGCAACTGGGTCTGCTGTCAAACAGCACGGCGAGGGGCCGGGCACAGGTGAGGGACCGGGCACAGGTGAAGGACAGGGCACAGGCGAGGGACAGGGCACAGGTGAGGGAGTGTCGAGGCTCTGGGCCTGGGGAATGAACTCTTCCTCGAAGAAGGCAGCACACGTGATAGCAGTGGAATCTCACCTCACACACAGAACAGGTATAACACGGGCAGCAGCAGGGCAAGCTTTTCTCAGGCAGAAAAACGCCATCACATCAGGGCCGGACTGGGTAGCTGAAGGCAGCCCTGGCAAAAATGCTCCGGCAAAATCCCGCCCGCTCCATTCATTCCTTGGGCAATCCTTCACTTTCCAACTACCAACTTCCTCTCTCTTTCCTTCTCTCTCTATGTTCCCTCTCTGGTCGCTTTCTTTCTACCCTCCCCGCCTTTCCTATCTCTGGAATCCCCCCAGTGCCCCCTTCTGCCATTAACCTCAGGGAGCCCCAAGGTGAAAGAGGCACCAGGAGCGGCTCTGGGCTTTCAGAACCAACCTCCGAGGGCTGTAGCCCACCGGGAAAATGTCCATTGGCATAAAAGGCCTGTCCGGCCCTGCATCACATGTATGAACAAGGTTAGCTTCCTCAACACACAGGGGCATAGCACATGCAGGAGCCATCGATGACGTAACACATAATGATGGGGCCCCCTTGCAGAATGTGACGAGAGGCCAGATTCTCCCATATTTCATAGTTATTCATGCGCTTTGGGCTGAAAGAGAGCCCTTGAAGAGCCTCCCCTGAAGGGTTGGGACGGTATTGCCCCCCCCCCTCCCCCCCCCCCCAAGAGTTGCCACCCCCTGAGCCACAGGGGCTGCAGCGACCTGTGTTACAGCCCTGTTAGCCCTACAAACTTAACTCACGCATTGAACAGCTAATGCGTGAGCAACAGCAGATAATAGCTCCCCAACACAACAACAGGTGCAGCAGAGCAAACCCTACCCTCATAGAGAGATTTAAAGCATGGCCAGCAGCTATGCAACGTTGCATAAAAGTCTTAACAAGAACAGCATTGAATGCTACAGTGAAAGCATAAGCAGCAACCCAAGCTTCATTTCTCTGTCTCTCTCACACCACACATACACAGATTGGGTGCAGTGTTGCTTTCAGCAGTACAAGCTCAGCTGCTCATAGAAAACAAATATATAGAGCAGTCTAAGCTTCCCTGATGCATGGAATAAATAATTAATCAAATTATTCACCATTCGAAAAAAGCTGGATTGCTTATTTAGGACTAGACTACAGGCAGCTTTTACAATAACTTTTATTTAAGTATTAATTATTCAAAATAAATAAAAGCCATCCTTATTTGTAATATCAATACATTTAAGTCACGTAAATACAACACATATTGCATTACAAATGCTATAGGTGTCACATTTGCGAAAGTTAAAACTATTGGCATTGTAAATGACAAAGCTATTAATTTAGCTATTTTCAAAACCAACACATAAATACAAAAATTGTCATTTACAATACCAATAACTCAAACTTTCCTAATGCGAGACCTATTGCATTGCAAATGCTTGTTGGGGAAGGATCCAGTATGTAGGACTTGGAGTCTCATAGACCCCTCAGAGAGAGTCCAAGAGATGTTACTTCTGAGTGCCGGGATATCTGTATATTAAATTGTCTATTACAGTGAATGCTTCGCAGGATCTGTATAGTCCTGCATCTAGGTAGTAAGGTGCATGTTTATCCTGAGTGGCACCACATTCAATTGTTGTTCCGTGACTTGCTAGTCACCAGAATTGAGGTAAAATATTACTGTTTGCTCACCCAATCTGATTATAGATTTTTTTGAGGTGCGTTCCCTTGTACATTACTACCGCAAAAGTGTTGTCAGAATCACAGAATGTCAAGCTGAAGCAGAAACTCCAACCTGGTTCCCCAGGTGCAAAGTCTGCAGCTCTGGAAGTAACACCACATCCTCTCTCCTAAGTGCAACATTTAATCAAGTGGTCAACTGTATAAAAAAACATAAAGATAAAAAATGCTTTGTCGCTATTTGAAAACTCAGAAAATATGTCCTCATTTTAGTTTTTTAGAGCACTAACCATAATTTTGATGCAAATAAGACCCTCTCATATATGTAATTTCTAAAGGAAATTCTCGAGGTATTACAGTTTTGATTACATCAAGATGACATCAGGCGTTCCACACTTTTGTAATAAATATAGAATGTTAGCAATCTAGTTGTGCATTAGGATACTGTTGAGAGGCAGTGGCCAGGGGCACAGACTCAGAAAATTAAAGGTACGTAGGAGGGTGCAGAGGCAACAATTTGACCACACTGGGCAGGGAGGAAGGGCAGTGGCAGCACAACAGACTATGGAGGGCAGTGGAAAGGGGGCAACAAACCAACAATACCGGACTGGCAATAGAGGCTGTGGCAATATAATAGACAATTGTGGGCAGAAGGAAGAAGCAGTGGTAGTACAACCATACATGCCAACAGACCCGATTCAGCCAGGAAACTTCCAATGTTTTTATGCCCAAATGGGCTTTATTTGATCTGTCTCCTGTCTACAATCTCCTCTTATTCAATGTAAGACAAAGGGGAACATCAATAGCCCAGTTTTTTTTCAAAATCTCCCTCTTACCAAGTTCACAATGTTAGCAAGTATGGTACATTGGATCATGGAAGGCAGGAGGAATTGGGGTAGGGACATGGACTTGGATAACAGAGGACAGGAGGGACATGGAAAGGTGCACCAAACTAACCCTACAGGGCAGGCATCAGGGTTTGCAGCAGCACAATACTGTTGTGTGGCGTTTTATGCTCCCAAGGAATTTTCCCGATTCATGCCCTTATATAGCTACAATTCACGTTGCCCTTATATAGGCATAGAAATCAAGCCCTTATTTAGGCATAGCCCATGCTACCCAAATACAGGCATGGCTACTTCCATCCGTTCACCAAACGTCACAACGATTTCTTGGAAAACCAGACTCTTAAGCAGAAGGGACTTCCCCTTGCTTGAATATTGATTTCTCCAAGAGCTCATTATTATGCATGAACAACTATTCCTTAGGGGTTCATCCATGACGTTCATATGCCCGACTTTACGTCAAACTATGGCATTCCTAAACACCTTCAAGGTATAAATATACCTTCACCTGCTATAGCAAGATAGGGTGGTTCAGAGCAGTTCGAAGACCTACTTGCCCGACACAGCTCGCTACAGCAAGTGCCGAAGGAAGCCGACTCTCCAGCTGACGCACTGATCAGGAAGCTGGCCTTCTTTGCCGAGAATCCAGCTCCAGTGTTTCCGGCTCCCCTTGCGGGCTGTTGTGAAATCGATTCCCGAGAAAGAGATTCCAGACCTCCTTCATTCTAAGGTATGGAGCTGATAAGAACCTAGAGAAACCTTTGGTAGATTCTTGGCAAAAACTAAACCTATGCTAAAGACCCTACTTACTTCTTTCCTCGTACTAGACCTAGGTTAGGTACATTGGGGTAGGCGTATTTTAGAAGCACCATTTGAGTATTTTAGTCTATGTTATTTATGTATGTATTTTTATATGGCTTAGAAACCATACAATGCTCTTACAGTATTATTTCATATTACTGTTTACGCTGTACGCATTATACTTTGCATTCTGTCTAACGATTGTAGCAGTTCACCTCTCTTGCATGAGAAAGAAGACTGTTCAATAAACCTTTTTATTGAAAACGCCCGTCTCACTATTTCTCTGCAACTCTAGAAACGAAGCAGGCATGATTGACTGAGTGAAATACTTATCTATTGTTTCCACGACCCTGAGAGATATATTCTTATTCTTGGGAAACAAAGTTGTCATGTTTATGCGGTTGTCAGAAACTAATCCCTTCTTGTGTATTCAAGAACGTTTCTAGTGACCTCTGAGTTAGCTGGCACACACACAATTAAGTTTAGTATATTCGATAGAGACCTATTGACATAAGTCCTATGTCAAATCTATAGGATATATTATTCCAATGCACAGAGCCTATTGGGAATATAGGAACTACACTACAATACACCACACAGGGCATGCGGGATGGGAGTGCAGCACAAAAATCCATAGAAAGCAATAGGGAGGGGACAGGACCAGGCACATGGACAACAGAGAACAGAGGGGAAAGAGGCAATGGTAGCTAGCTGACCATAATGGACAGACGGGAGAGAAAGCTGCAGCATAACGGACCATAAAGGGCAGGAGGGACGGATCAGGTGCATTACAATGGAACAGACTTGCCAGGAGGGAGGTAATAGGGGCCTGCACATGGAAACAGAGGGCTGGGGGCAAAGGGGCAGGGCAGGAGCAGCAAGATGACCATGGATGTCAGGCAGGATGGGCACTAGAAGCAAGACGCACTATGGAGAGCAACAGTGAGACTATATGACATATGCATAGATCATGGAGGGAAGGTGGGAATGGGTCAGGGGCAGGTAGCTGACCACACAGGGAAGGGGTGGAGCAGTGGCGTAATGAGACTTGAGGGGGCCCCGCTGCAAACTACATGGAGGGGGCCCCCCCATTCTCCATGCCAGTCTAGAGCTCTCAGGCCAGGGACCTGCCATACTGCAGGGGAAGCGGGGCTATTGTTACGCCACTGTCACCAATACAGCCGTTATAAGTAACACTGGATGGTGGAGTTAAAGATTGGGCTTAGTCTGCCAGCAGGCTTTCATAGGTGGTGGTCCATTCATTAAAGGGTCCCTGCCATCAGTAGGCCAGGGAAATTTGCCCAATTTTAGGTGGGTTTCCTGATGCCGACTCCTGTAATTTTATACAACAACGGGCCCACTCATCGTTCAGTTTTGACAAAAGTGCATCCACTGCTCCTTCTCGTTTCCATTTAAAAACATTAGACAATGTGACAATGCAGTATTTCAAAAGCAGATGTAACTACAAAGAACACATTTTGATAATACATTTTTATTAGTAGACAATAGCAATCTTAAGAGGCATTGCACAGCTTCTAACACTTTGACCCCAATTCCATCACAGAGTCTCTCTCTCTCTCTCTCTCTCTCTCTCTCTCTCTCTCTCTCTCTCTCAGTCAGTCAGTCTCTCTCTTTCAGTCAGTCAGTCTCTCTCTCTCTCTCTCAGTCAGTCAGTCTATCTCTCTCTGTCATTCAGTCTCTCTCAGTCAGTCAGTCTTTCTCAGTCAGTCAGTCTGTCAGTCAGTCAGTCTCTCTCTGTCAGTCTGTCAGTCCGTCGGTCTCTCTCTCTCTCTGTCAGTCTGTCAGTCAGTCGGTCTCTCTCTCTCTGTCAGTCTCCCTCCCTGTCAATCCCTCTGTCTGTCAGTCTCTCTCTCTCTCTGTCAGTCTCTCTATCTCTCTCTTTCTGTCAGTCTCTCTCTCTCAGTCAGTCAATCTCTCTCTCAGTCAGTCTCTCTCTTTCTTTCTGTCAGTCAGACTCTCCCTTTCTGTCAGTCAGTCTCTCACAGTCTCTCTCCATCAGTGTCTCTCAGTCAGTCAGTCTCTCTCTCTCTGTCAGCCAGTCTATCTCTCTCAGTCAATCTCTCTCTGTCAGTAAGTCTCTCTCTCTCTCTCTCTGTTTGTCAGTCATTTTCTCTCTGTCAGTCTCTCTCTCTCTCTGTCAGTCTCTCTCTCTGTCAGTCACTCTCTCTGTCAGAGTCCCAGTCTCTCTCTCTTTGTCAGTCTCTCTCGGTCAGTCTCTCTCTGTCAGTCTCTCTCTGTCAGTCTCTCTGTCAGACTCTCAATCAGTCAGTCTCTCTCTTAGTCAGTCAGTCTCTCTCTCTTAGTCTGTCAGTCCCCCTCTCTGTCAGTCCCTCTCTCTGTCAGTCCCTCTCTCTCTCAGTTCCTCTATCAGTCTCTCTCTCAGTCAGTCTCTTTCCCTGTCAGTCACTCTCTGTCAGTCTCTGTTAGTCTCTCTCTCTCAGCCTCTCTCTCTCTCTCAGTCTCTCTCTCTCAGTCAGTCAGTCTTCCAGACAGTCTCTCTCTCTCCCTCTGTCAGTCTCTCTCAGTCAGTCTCTCTCTCTCTCTCTCTCAGTCAGTGACTCTCTCTGTCAGTCAGTCTCTCTCTCTCTGTCAGTCAATCTCTCTGTGAGTCTCTCTCTCTCAGTCAGTCTCGCTCTCTCAGTCAGTATCTCTCTCTCAGTCAGTGACTCTCTCTGTCAGTGTCTCTCTCTGCTAGTCGGTCTCTCTTCTTCTGTCAGTCTCTCAGCCTCCCTCTCTCTGTCAGTCAGTCTCTCTCTCTCTCTCTGTCAGTCAGTTTCTCTCTCTGTCGTCAGTCTCTCTACCTCGCCCAGTCAGTCTCTCTCTCTCTCCACTCTGTCCCCACTCTTTCTCCATTGTCTCCCTCCACTGTCTCCCTCCACTCTCTCTCAACCCTCTCTCCCTTCTCTCTCTCTCTACTCTCTACTCTCTCTCCACTCTCTTTCTACTCTCTCTCTACTCTCTCTCTCCACTCTCTCTCTACTCTCTCTCTCCCTCTCTCTCCATTGTCTCCCTCCACTGTTTCCCTCCAGTCTCGCTTTACTCTCTCTCTCTACTCTCTTTCCACTCTCTCTCTCCACCCTCTCTCCCTTCTCTCTCTCTACTCTCTCCTCTCTCCAGTCTCTCGCTACTCTCTCTCCTCTCTCTCTCTCTCTCTCTCTCTCTCTCTCTCTCTCTCTATACTCTCTACTCTCTCTTCTCTCCACTCTCTCTCTACTCTTTCTCTCCCTCTCTCTCCATTGTCTCCTCCACTGTTTCCCTCTACTCTCTCTCTACTCTCTCTCTACTCTCTTTCCACTCTCTCTCTCCACCCTCTCTCTTCTCTCTCTCTCTACTTCTCTCCTCTCTCCACTCTCTCGCTACTCTCTCTCCTCTCTCTCTCTCTCTCTCCACTCTCTCTCACTCTCTCCACTCTCTCTCTCTCTCGCCACTCTCTCTCTCTTCACTCTCCCCTCTCTCTCTCTCTCTCTCTCTCTCCACCCTCTCTCTCTCTCTCCAATCTCTCTCTCTCTCTCTCTCCACTCTCTCTCTCTCCACTCTCTCTCTCTCTCACTCTCCACTATCTCTCTCTCTCTCACCTCTCTCTCTCTCTCTACTGTCTCTCTCTCCACTCTCTCTCTCTCTCACTCTCTACTCTCTCCCTCTCTACAATTTCTCCACTCTCTCTCTCCAATCTCCCTCTCTCCACTCTCTCTCTCTCCACTCTCTCTCTCTCCACTCTCCCCTCTCTCTCTCTCCACCCTCTCTCTCTCCAATCTCGCTCTCGCCACTCTCTCTCCACTCTCTCCACTATCTCTCTCTCACCCCTCTCTCTCTCTCTCTCTCTCTCTACTGTCTCTCTCTCTCTACTCTCTCTCTCTACTCTCTCTCTCTCTCCAATCTCTCCACTCTCTCTCTCCACTCTCTCCACTCTCTTCCACTCTCTCACAAAGTAGTGTGCGTTCCATGGGCGTCCGCAGAAATGTTTCCGGGGGGGCAAATGTTTTACTTCATCACCATCCCCCTTGCACCCTTCTCACCCTCCCCCTTGCACCTTTCTCCCCCTCACCCTTCTCCTCTGCACTTTGCACCCTTCTCCCCTCCACCTTGCACCCTTCTTCCCCTCCCCGTTGCACCAATCTCCCCTCTGCTTTGCACCCTACTCATCTCCACCTTGCACCATTCTCCTCTCTGCCTGGCACCCTTCTCCCCTCTGCCTTGCACCCTTCTCCCCTCCGCCTTGCACCCTTCTCCCCCTCCCCCTTGCACTCTTCTCCCCTCTGCCTTGCACCCTTCTCCCCTCTGCCTTGCACCCTTCTCTACCTTGTACCGTTCTGCCCTCTGCCTTGCACCCTTCTCCACCCTTCTCCCAACTGCCTTGCACCCTTCTCCCCTCCCTGTTGCACCCTTCTCCCCTCTGCCTTTCACTCTTCTCCCCTCCGCCTTGCACCCTTCTCTACCTTTCACCCTTCTCTACCTTGCATCCTTCTCCCCTCTGCCTTGCACCCTTCCCCCCTCCCCGTTGCACCCTTCTCCCCTCTGCCTTGCACCCTTCTCCCCTCCGCCTTGCACCCTTCTCTACCTTGCACCCTTCTCTACCTTGCATCCTTCTCCCCTCTGCCTTGCACCCTTCTCCCCTCTGCCTTGCACCGCCTTGCACCCTTCTCCCCCTCCCGGTTGCACCCTTCTCCCCTCTGCCTTGCACCCTTTTCCCCTCCGCCTTGCACCCTTCTCTGCCTTGCGCCCTTCTCCTCTCTGCCTTGCACCCTTCTCCCCTCTGCCTTGCACCTTTCTCCCCTCTGCCTTGCACCCTTCTCACCCTCCACTTTGCACATGTTCACCATGCACCCTTCTCTACCTTGCACCCTTCTCCCCTCTGCCTTGCACCCTTCCCACCCTCTGCCTTGCACCCTTCTCGGCCACCCCCTTGCACCCTTCCCACCCAATGGAGGGGGCTGCCACCTGGAACAATGTCACCATTTCAAAAGCATGATGGAATAGGGCAGGTCCTGATTGGGCCCACACCAGATGCACTAGCGATCCAGGGGGGGGGCAAGTGTCCCCCCTTGCCCTCCCCATGCGGATGCCCATGGTGTGCTCACCTGAGGGCACCATTTTGCTGCCTCATCCCTTCTCATATGAGCATTGCCCTGGAAAATGCTGTCTCTGGGGCCCCCACCCCATCCTTGTCCTTGTCTCTTCTCAGAGGAGCAGAGCCCTGTGGGGAATGCTGTTTCTGAGCCCCCACCCCCATCCTTTCTCCTGTGAACTCTGCTCTTTGCTGCCTCCTGCTCTCTGGGGCCCCCACCCCCATCCTGTCTCTTGTGAGCTCTGCTCTTTGCTGCCTCCTGCTCTCTGGGGCCCCCATCCTCCCTCCCCGCTCTGACTGAAGAGAAACAATGTAAGTTGATACTTTGGGACCGATTATGATCGCGGATGGACTTGAGTCCGTCCGCGATCACCGAGGATGAGGGAACGTGGGCTGCGGCCTTCCCTCCTGTGCAATTAGGATGTGACCGCCACCCTGGCGGTCGCATCCTCTATTTTTAACATTGCAGCGGGTGCGGCTTCAAGCTGCACCCGCAGCAATGTTAAAAATGCACGCATTGCATTTGTATGTAGAAAGTGTCAAGCACCGTTCGGTGCCTGCCGCTTTCTGCATACAAATGCAGGGGGGTACCATAGGTACCCCCCATGTGCAACCCCCACCCCCCCTTCACCTAGGGGGCCCGCAACGGGCCCCCGCAGTGAAGATCTGTATGCTTTTCCACGGCGGAAATCCCGCCGCGGAAAAGCATGTCTTGGCAGCAATCCTAATATGGCTGGCGGTGTCTGGAAGACACCGCCACCATATTAGGGCTTTTACGCCGCGGTTGTAAGCCGACCGCGGCGGAAAATCTGCGGACTGAAACCAAGTCCCACCAGCCATCCTAATGTGGCGGTGGGTCTTTGGTGGGTCCGCTGCGGTTTTTCCGCATCCTCCGGGTCGGCGGTGGCTTCCGCTGGCCCGGAGGATGCAGAAATTCCGCAATCATAATAGGCCCCCTAGTTTCTCTTCAGTCAGGGAGGGGCTCAGAGCAGGCTACATACAGTCTGCACCTGCTTTAGAGGGAGAGAGGCTTGCTTTAGCGCAAGCCTCTCTCACAGCTCTCACTGAAGAGCTGAGGGGGCTGGGGCCCCCTTCATTTACTGAAGAGAGTAGGGTCAGGACCTCGGCACAGACAAGAGAGTTCAGGGTAAGGAGCCTCACAACAGACCACACAGGACAGGCAGGAGGAGTAGTTGCAGCACAACAGACCAGGGAGGGCAAAATGGTGTGGCAGTAAAATGGACCATGGGGGACAGGAGGAAGGGGATGGGGGCATGGAATGTGGACATGCAGGGTGGAGGTGGCAGGGACAGGTTACAGTCATCTGGCAATGCTAGGCAGGTGGGAGGGGAGTGGCAGCTCAACAGAACACTCAGAGTAGATAGGAGTGGCAGGTCAATGGAACATGGGCAAAAAAGATGGAACAGGGGCATGCACACAGACATTGGAGGGCAGGGGGGAGGAGAATAGGGGTAGCAAGCTAGGCACAGAGGCTAAGCAGGAGGTCAATGATGGGACATATAATTGGGCAATGGAGGGCAGGAGGAGTGGACTGGTACATCATGCTAAAAGGAGGGCAGTGGCAGCACATCAGACCATGCATGGCAGGAAGGAGGAGGCTAGTCCATGGATTCAGACAACAGCAGGGACATGGACTTGGACAATGGATGGCTAGGAGGAGGGAAGGCAGGAGAAACAAGCTTGGGTTGGGGCAGCACAATGCCCGGCCCTGCTTCCAACCCCCCAACATCCATTGTGATATGCGTCTTTCTTAGCGTTAAAAAAAACCTAGAAATTTGCTGAAAAAAACCAAAGATTACAGGGACGGTATAGTTAGACTCAGATTTCACTCATACGCAACCAGTGAAATTCAGCAGTTATAGTTTTCTGAGCTAACTATAACTTACACCCCTCAATGTACTGCTAATGACCTCATACATTACATCATTCATGACATGGTCAGTTACATCACTCATGACATCACTCATAACATCTCAAATGAGCTGTGAATGGAAGGGAACTATAATCGCTAGAACTTTATTTAGGGATAGTGTGTGTATATTAACACCCCTTTTTTACTTTTCTTTCGTGTAAGAACCATTATAATACGCAACGTGCCCAGATTAATATGGCTGATAGCCTTTCACTTTAAAGTAATGTGTAGTCCATTGTTTATGTTGAAGTTTGTAATCCTAAGTATGTTTATTATGAATAAGTCACGTTGACGAACATACAGGTATGGCGGTCACGGGTCACGATATGCTGAAATGGCATTGTGTGCATATTAACACTTGTTTTCTTTTCTTTAATGTATCAATTCCTGAATTTTCACATCTTGACCAGGCCAATATGGCCGCCAGCTTTTTGAATTAAAGTAATATGTAGTCCTTTGGTAATGCTGGCAACTTTAGGCATTTGTACATTTGACGTCTTGTATCGTTCTCAAGGTTCGGATAAACTTAAATGCGTGGATCACGTCCTTTGCAGATTAAATACTTCCAAACTACAACCTGAGTGCTGGTTCCTTCCTTGTAAGAGTAAGAGGAGATTGAATACATATATATAACATTCCCTGCAAAAACACAAGTTTCAGGGACATTATAGTTAGAAATTAGCATTTAAAAAACCTCAGAAATTCACTGAAAAAAACTCAGGTTTCATGGACGTCATAGTTAGTTAAACATTTCACTAGTACAAAACAAGAGAAATTTGGCCGTTAGTTAGTTGTGCTAATTATAACTCGTGCCCCCCAATGCACTGCTGATGACATCACATATTACATCACTCATGACATGGTCAGTGACATCACTGATGACATCTCAAATGACATCACTGATGACATAATTACGTTATCATCTGATGCACCTCCTCACACCCTAAAATACAGACTACCATTCTCAAAACCATAGACACACCAATACTAGTACAGCTACAATATTCTGTGCACTATGCATGCAGACCTCTAACCAGCTGCATACTATTGATACGCTCTTCTAAATACCCAGTTAGTACCTATACAGTCTAGGAATCCTTCTGTCTGTCCCATGCACTTCTCCATTCACCCATCCAGCCCTATCTACGTATCCTATTACTACAACAATACCTAAGCACTTATAAATTCTGCACACACTTTCTTTGCAACACTGAAATTACTCCAGTTATTAGTCGTATACTTAAGGAATGGCGTAGTCACTAACAAAAGTGCAGGTAAATTATTTGTACACTATGCATGCACACTTCTAACCAGCTACAAACTATTGATACTCTCTTCTAAATACCCAGTTAGTACCTATGCAGTGTAGGAATCCTCCTGATTCTTCCATGCATTTCTCCAATCACCCACCCAGCACTATCTACTTATCCTATTATTCCACCAATACCTAAGCACTTATAAATTCACTATACACTCTGTAATACTGTAATTATTCTAGTTACTAGTCATGAACTTATGGAATGGCCTAGCTACTAACACAAGTACAGCTATAATATTTTGTGCACTATCCAAGCAGACCTCTATCTAGCTACACACTATTGATACACTCTTCTAAATACCCAATTAGTACTCATGCAGTGTAGGAATTGTCCAGTCTGTCCCATGCACTTCTTTCATCACTTATCTACCACTATCTACTTATCGAATCCCTCCACAAATACGTAAGCACTTATAAATTAAGTGTTCACTCTGTTTGCAGCACTGTCATCATTCCAGTTACTAGTGGAATTCTTATAAAATGACCTAGGCACCAACACAAGTACACATAAAATATTCTGTGCATAATCCCTACAAATCTCTAAGCAGATACATACTATTGGTCCACTCCATTAAATATTGAAGTAGTATCCATGCAGCGTAGGATACCTCCTGTCAGTCTCATGCAATTCTTCAATCACCCATCCAGCACTATGTTCTTATTGTACCAGTCTGCCAATACCTAAGCACTTATGGGGCAGATTTACAAGCACCCTGCGCCACCAGTACGTCACTTTTTGTCACGTAGTGATGGTGCCATGCACTCCTTTATATTTACAAGGAGAGGAAAAGCCACCCTGCATGGTTTTTCCTCTCCTTGTAAATACCACTCCTTCATACACAGAACTTTGCGTTGAAGGGGCGTTAAATAGGTGTTGCTGTGGGTGTTCCCACGCAACGTCCATAGAACAAGACACATCTCCAGATTTATGAGAAATCGTAAATCTGGAGATGTGTGTGAATGCTGCGCCATCCTAGAGTCGGTGTAGCAAGGATCAAAGAGGAGAATTGTTTTAATTTCTCCTCATTGTTTCCTCTTTCAATGCATGCTGCATTCCACAGCATATATTGATAGAAGAAAATGCCTTTACTGATTGTTTTTGTGCAGGAAGGTGACCCTTCCTGCAAAAAAACAATCTCCGCACGACACAGACATCCTTGCACCATGGTGCAAGGGTGCCTGTGTCACCGCATAGCTGCAGTTTGTGCAGCAGTGCAGAAGGAAGCACAGAGTTGCAACATATTCATGTACATATGTCACATCCCTGTGCTTCAGAAGTGCCACAGTGCAGTGCAGCTAAAGAGCTTGCAGTGTCACGCTGCAGTAATTCCTCGACCTCATAAATCTTCACCTATAAATTCACCATACACTACTAATACATTCTTTCATTCAATCATGCTGTATTCATATATTCAACCAAACTTTCACTCATTACTTTGCAATTATAGTTCTTTCTTTAACCAGATAAGGTAGTTCTGATAAGAACTTTTTTTCTTCTTTTTTCTTTTGTATTTTTTTTTAACAATTTTGTATTTTTTTGGGTGTTTCTTCAAAACATGAACAAAAAGTTGAATAAAACAGAAAACTTTTGGAATTACTTATCATTCTAAAAACAAACAAAAAAAATTTAACAACGATGGTTGCGTTGCGCAGCACAAACTGCATCCAGCGACTGCTCACCGAAGCATATAAGCTTCTTACACTTCACGCAGTGTTGCTTGAGAAAGGCGAATTCTGGTCTAATGTCCATTGCAAGTGTTCCTGAGGACCCTATAGATGTACTTGCCACAGCAGGTGAGGGGATCAAAGCAGCTCACGTCATTTCCTCCCGAGCAAGATTGAGAGGATGTGTGGTCCGGAGATGTTTGTACATAGAAGCAGTGCCACAAGACTATTTTTTTTCACTGCCTCTTGGCAGGACTCAGTCACAAATTTTGCACGTCACCTTTCTCGCATTTACTTTCTACTCTCCAGGTGGAAAAGTGAAGAATTTCCACACAACAGATTCCGGCCTCTGTGGACGTGGTGCCTCCTGCAAGAACTCTTCTTCAGAAGATACTTCCTCCTGATGCTGCTCTGTCCAGATGCCATTTTGTTTGATATTTTTTTAAAAACACCAAAAATAACAAGCAAAAAGGGTTCTTGTAGGAAAAGAGATTTCTGTCTAAAAATGCTCCTACAAGAATGATTAAAATGGGTGGGGTCCTTCAATAGTTACAGTGGTAAATGTTATGAACCAATGAAATCTTTTTTTCTAGGTCACATGGGATCCGCACGCTCTGCGCTCATGAGCCACGAACCCGACGCGACTTGTGAAAATATAATTAAAAATAATATAAGTTTATTATCAGTACAAATATATTATTTTTATGAATATCTTAGATAATCTCTTGCCCTAATATGTATATTAAAGACAATTACACAGCATTTTAGAACATACATTTTTTTTGCTGGAGTTGTGCACCCAGCGCGCCCCAGCACGTATATGACGTCACGCGGGACCCACCACAGCGCAAGCACCGTGCACCGTAATGCGCATGTGTCACGCATGCGTGGGAGCAGGAGTCGCCAACTGGTCATATACCAATTGCGCACATCATGTGATATTAAATGTATATGATGTACCTGAAAGACACGCAGCCGTCACACACCGCTCGCAGATCCTTCACGACTTTTCTAAAATGGTGGCGAGAATTCGCGCACCCACTGCGATGTGTACGCTTTGGGTGCGCAACTCCGAAAAAAATTGGGAGAAAAAAAGAAAATAATATAAATATATTAAAATACAAAAATAAAACAAAAAAAAGAAACAATATTTCAGTTTGAATTTGTAATTTTGTTTGTTATTTTCAGAAAAATATATAATGTAATTTAATGAATAAAATATTTATAAATAACAGTAAAAAAACTGTAGAAAATCAGTACAAAAAATAGGTATAGCATTTAAAAAAACCTTTGAAATTCACTGAAAAAACCATAGGTTTCAGAGACGTTATAGTTGGAAATTTGCATTTAAAAAAGCTTTGAAATTCACTGAAAAAAACATCGGTTTCAGAGACGTTATAGTTAGAAATTAGCATTTAAATAACCTTAGAAATTCACAGAAAAAACCATAGGTTTCAGGGGTGTTATAGTTAGCTGGACATTTCACTCGTACAAAACCATAGAAATGCCTCTGTCACATTTTACGTTGCATGCATCAGGTCCTGAACAGTATGAATGAGGAATGTGTTGTACACTACATCTCCCAGAAGGCTGAGGTAGGGGCGTTTCTCTTCTCACACAATGTCTGCCTCCCTTTTTAAATCCCGCTGTGGCTAACATCAGGTGCTTGTCACCTGATATCGGAAGTCATGTTCCCCAGAGCCTCGTCTTTGCAAGGATCCGTTTACACCGAGGAAAATCCCTGTGCTGGATTTCCAGTGTTTTTACGTGCTTCCGCGATCCTCTTGTTCAATCCTTCATTGAAGAGTGTATTACAGCGTTACCTGACAGAGAGCAGTTCTGGAAGGGTTCTTGAAAGGCAAACACGGAGCGCGGTGTCATGGAACGCCGGTAACCGCGACCTTCCGTGTAAGAAAGAATGCAGCGCTGAAGGATTCGTTCGTGACTAGGAAAGTCTAGAATTTCTTTCAGCTTCTTTGCCCATTTAGTTTAATTTTTGCTTGTGTTTAGGAGCAAACTATTTTCCTTATTTTTGATACGTGGTTTGGAAAGATACTAGGAGCTTGCCAATTAACCACGCATGAAATCCTACCACAAAGGATTTCCCATTTCACATGGAGTTCTATTAAAGAGACTATGAGGCCTATTGTATATTAATCTATCCAAGGATTACAAAGGTGCTTTTGGGTATTTTGGAATCACAGAGCTGTTGAGAGGCTCGGATTGCTTTGAATCCATTTCTCTGCCGGACCACATTAACCAGAAGGCCATCTGGTTTCAGATAAGTCTCAACTTGTTTTTGTCTATGGATATAAAGACAATATTGTGTAGAGAAACATAATAATCACTGCCTTAAGTGATTGTGACTTGCATTTTCTTTTCTTTGCTTTATTTTTACAACTTTGTGCCTTTTTCTCAAGGATAATTATGGCAGTTTATTAAGTAAGTGTAAAAGATATACACATATATATTGATAGCTTCTAGCGGATGTGATGTATGTATGAATTATTGTCTCTCTTTCGACAGAATCACATGGGCTATGTAGGAGTGATATCCACACAACTCCCCACCAGCTCTTTTGATGATCATTCAAGCTGCTACAACTCTATTGTTTCCTTTGTCCCTTTTCTCCCCTTCCCCACCTTGTGGTGCGGTCTGTTGAGTTTTGCTACTACTCACGGGCAGTTCCATACATTGGGGAGGAGGAGACTTAGCATCGTTCATCGCTCCCACTGTATCCGGCTCACAAGGTTAGTGGTAACCTTGGTTGATTCGCGACACTCTGTTATAGTTAGTTCTGCTAACTATAAGTCGCGCACCCGCTATACACTGCTGATGATGTCACATATTACATCATTCATGACATGGTCAGTGGCATCACTGATGACATCACTGATGACATCTCAAATGACATCACTGATGACACAGTATTGAAAGGCAGGGAACTTGGAAGTCCATTTGCAGATATTCAGTGTGTTTTTCTCTGCAGAGCACTGAA
>NW_028253801.1:0-25533 GCF_964263255.1 Lissotriton vulgaris
AGTGCAGCAAGACAACCTTCCCTGGAAAAAGGGACATTTTTTTTTTAACTTTAACGACAGTCACAAATTACATTGTTTTCACATGTCTTCATTCCTAGACCAAATACTAGTGACTGCTTTATTCTAACATTCTTAAATGTACTTTGTAGGTGGAACATCTGGTGGCGGGGCCAGTGTGGAGGTGGTGGTGCTCTGCTCGACACCGAGGCGGAGGGCGAATCGGGCGATGCTTCAGGGAGGAGGCGGCGGCGGCAGCTGTGAGAGTTGAGACGGTGGTGGTGGCGGCCAGAGGTAAGCTCTTATATATTCCTTACTTATTGAGATTGAAGACTAGCTGGGAAGGCAAGAATATGAGATGCATGGCTGGGTGAATGATGAAGCAATGATGGGTGGAAGGACAACAGCCTGGGTGGGTGACACAGAAACTGTATGTGTCCATATACCTGGATCATGCTACTATCTGACTCTTAGATAGCATATGTGTATCTAGAGCAGGGGTACTCCTAGTACGGCCCGCGGGCCGGTGGTGGCCCGGCAAGCCTTCGTTGGCGGTGCGCTGACCTTGCAGACAATCACTGCTCCCCCGGCCCCCACAGAGCAGAGGCTTTTTTGTATTTCACCTGTTAGCGCCCCTGCATCTCCACTCTGACAATCACTGCTCCCCCGGCCCCCACAGAGCAGAGTGGAGATGCAAGGCCACAAAGAGGTGAAATAGAACTAAGCCTCTGCTCTGTGGGGCCGGGCAAGCAGTGATTGTCAGGGTGGAGAAGCAGGGGCGCTAAAACAAACAAAGCCTCAATAATATGTTAATGGTCTTTTAAAGACCTGTTAAGTACTTTGGTGTTGTTGTCTGTGTGTGCGCGTTGAGGAAGCGGTCTCAACCCGGGCTGAAGGCTGACACAGATAGACACACACACAGTGAGATGACAGAGGGAGAGGGAGGGCAGGAGGGAGAGAGAGATGGAGGGAGGGCAGGAGGGACAGCAGGAGGGAGAGAGATGTATGTAAATGCTGGGTCTGGTGGCTCAGTGGATGAGGGCATCTGCTGCAGGGACCTGTGTGCAACCTCATGGTCACAAGTTATCGTTTTGCTTTAGCCCCGCCCCCTCTGACTCCGCCCCCACCAGTGCGGCCCTCGGCCCCAAACTACACTGTAAATGTAGCCCCTGAGAGAAAGTTTGTGAGTACCCATGATCTAGAGAGAGTAGACGGTCAGTGGATGAAGTAAGTGTAACTTTGAAGAGCATGTAACACTAACACTGCACCCGCACGTCCGTTCCAGTGTAGGAAAGGCAAGGAAAAGAACTTTTAATTTTGTCCAAATACTACCATAAATAGTAGCAGTAGTTTGTATTGCAAGCACTGCATAGATCCGGTTATTATGGTGGCCACTCCTACCTCTCTTAATAAGTTTAGTAGTACTCAGTCATTCATGTGTGGATGTATCACTGCCTGTCACTCAATAAAAGCAAAGCACCTAAAGTCATCCCATATATAAGCAAAAACATCCCATGTGAAGTGATAGATAATCAGATTATTTATCTTCTTCAATTTTCCATTTCTAGTACTCATTTCCACTGTAGGGTGAAAGTTAAATTAATTAAGCAGTAGCCCTTGAGTTGTAACAGAGTATTCTCAGTGCCACCCGTAATAGAAAAGTAAGAGATTCACCACCTGCATGTACTGGACGGGTACAGTAACGCAACGGCAACGCAAGTCTAGGTCACTCCTCATGGCGTGCGTCTCTTTTTCTCGGGTGCAAGTTTACCGCGCTGGCATTATGCCGGCTTGCAGAAAATAACGTACCAATTTTCCAAAACAAGAGACAAGAAGAAGAATAAGACTGGTGTACTTTCATAGTCGACTCCAATGGAAGTCCACAGTGCTCATAGAATTTGTTCCTTAAACTCCCACTAATGTTAGAGCAAGGATGAAGAAGTGTGAGGTTAGATAGATACTGGCCTCAATAGTTATGTAATGCGCTTGCAAGTTGCTAGTTGTACTGCAGCACACATTTCTGCTGAATGATTGAGTTAATCTTAAAGAGCATTGGTTACAGACTATGTCTTTCTTTCTTCATATAGGTTCTCCTTCCAAACGAACAAGGAGGAAGGAGCTGGCTAGAGCGGCCCGGCAACGGAGAATCGAGGCCACTGTTGCGGAATATCGGCGGCTGGTGGCCCTGGAGGACGTGGAAAGTGTGCGGTCGACAACAACGACAACGTCGTCCTCCGTGGCCTCACCGGCTGCCACCGTGACCCAGCACAGTGGTCCACCGAGACTGAGCCGGGCTGCCAAAGGCAAACGCCACCGCCGAGCAGCAAGGCCAACAGCTGCTTCTCACAGGCCTTGCACCTGCAAGGCAGTGAAGGCACGCCTGCGCCGCACCACCCTGATGGTGTCCCGCCTTCAGCAGGAGCTCGCCTTGCTCCGCGAGGAGCATGATGCCCTGGCCCAAAAAGTGAACAGCATCCACCCCTAGTGTCCCTTGCCCCTTTTTTAGAGACTTTTGGGGGGTGGGAATTGGGAGTTGGGTTTTTGGGGACTTTTGAAGGACAATCGTTGGGGTTAGGGAGGGTCTTGCGGGAGATTATTTTGTTAGGGATATAAATATACTTTTTCAAACTTTATCTGAGCATACCTGTTTTTTACTGCTTGCCTGGTGGGTGGGGGTTTAACGTTGACTGTTTTCCTGAAAGTTTAGTTCCATTTTCTTCCTTTAAGTGTAAATGCCCAAATGTTTTCAACACTAAGTGCCTCTCACAGACTAAGTGAAGTGAATCCAAGAGTCCTAGGACTTTAGTAGTACTACCTTCAGGCTCTCGTCTCTCGTACTAATACTCCATTATACCCCCAAACCACCAAACGCTTATCTTACCTGTAATTTGTGTTTGAAAGTAGGGCTAGGCCCAGGGCTGGCTCCACGGGAAACACCGAATAACGTTGGCAATCTTGGTCGGATAAAATTTCCTCATAGCGGTGGTAGTAGTGGTGTGCCACAGTGGCAGTTGCATGCCTATGAAAAAAAAGAAAATGAAATCTGGTTTGTCCTCCTGAGCAATTCAACGGTACAACTGAGAATATAGCAGGTGACAGAAGTACAGTAGAGCAGTGCCACATTGTAGCCTAACAAATGGTAAAGTATAACTACTAATTCGGTTGAAGTTCTTTCACATTAGCAATGGTTCTTTGTCAAGCAGAGTAAGAATATATCATCGACAACTGTGGAAAGAAAGAATGCGACAGTACAGGGCCTGTGTGGAATTATTGATAACTATATTCAACATAAGGTCTCTGTAGCCAGATACCCGAGAGCCTTGCTGGTCACTATAAATCCATTCACAACAACACTCAATGGGGTTGGTCTGGAAGGTGTCACGTTTACTCCCCGTGATCCAGTCGATGCAAATATGGTTCCACCTCCAAATGTCACCAACACCCAGAAGTGTAAACACAGGGTGTTCGAGGCATTAGGCGAGGGAGAAAAATAACAAACTAAAATAAAAAATGTGGGATGGGTAAGGTAGGGTCAGCAGGGAAAGGATACCTGTAAGAGAAGACAAGACAGGCATCAGTGAAGTGATGTCCTAACATACAAGGGTACTCTCATATAGTCTCACTAAATAGTCTGCAAGTCTCCCGCCTACTCATGGGAAATGTAGTTTCATAGTACGGTAGGCGCTTAGGGGCTGCGTAACCTGACAGAAGGTATAGTAGATAGAAAAGGAGAAATTGCTTTTTTTCTAGGTGTCCCCTCACTCACCAGGGTTGCCCCTTGGTGACATGCTCATCATTGGGGCCATCCCAGTCCTCTACGGCCTGGGGCGTGCTGCGACTTGCGAATTACGTAGGAGCACTTACAAATGACTATGTGTGGTGCAGATAGTGGAGTGGACTAAGTGATGTGTTAAGGGATCAATGTAGAAGCCGAGAGAGAGCAAAGAAATGCAGTCACAGTCAGAGAAAAAGGCAAGGGATACTGTATCTATGTGTGGTTGTAGTGGTCCTGTTGGAAGTGGTAAGTAAGTTGCCCGCAGAAAAAAAATCCTCCTATTAGCGGCACTCCTCCATTGCAGCCGACGCTTCGTCCACCGATGTTGGTCACCAGAAGACACCCTGTCCACTGCCTGCCTGATGCTGAATTGTGGCTCGCTACTGTGAAGCCTGACTCCATCCTTTTTTCCCCATTGCAGAGACTGAAACCCGGCCTGTAATTATTCAACGAAAAACAGGAAGTGATATAATATTACAACACCACTGATAAATAAATATAAGGTATGTAGGCTGTGGAGTGCAAAAAGTCACAATTTGTTTTTCCTAGTAGACAGACAGTACAATGTTTTTGAAAGTGCGTACTCTGAGTCACCTTTTGAAGGATAAGTAAGTATGGGCAAATTAATGTAGCGGATCTTGCCCCTCAAGCTAGGTGTACTGTAAACTGTGTTTTAGAACAAAAATAGATCTTCCTAGCAGTGCTCCCACCCAAAAAACGAGGCCTAGCAGAAACTGGAGACAAAACTTACTTTGAAAGTAAAAGTAGGCCGAAGTACCCTAATTACCCATTACCCCCCGTGGATTGTATTCAAACCACTTGCAAGCAACCAAGCAAAAGTAGCCATAGCCAGCATCGCTCCAAGACTCGAAATCCCCCCCACTCAAACACATGCAATAGAAATACTGCTAACCCTAACGAACCCTAAGTTAAGAATAGTGGCAAAGGCTTTCTTTAACTATGCCAAATCCCCCCTTTCCCACCATGGATTTTCTTCAAATGACTTGCAACCAAAATTACACATTCTCACGAGTGCTCTAAGACCCCAGAACTCAGTTTGAAAAATCTAGAACACCCCGATACACATGCAATCCTGGTGCTAGGCTAACCCTAACGAACCCTAAGTTACAAAAAGTGCCAAAACTAAAGGCTTTTCCGCGCGGATTTTGTCCCAACCACTTCTACCCGGTATTAGACCTTCCCAGGAATGCCCCAAGACCCGGCAACCCACCCGCCAAGAAGCATAACACCCCCAAACAGGCCAAAAGAAAAATCTCATACTTGCAATATTTCTGGGCCTTCGGTCCAAACGCGCTGCGTAGCTAGGCCATAAGTCGGGGTTGGCACGACGGATTTCCTGAAAAGCAAATGCAATCAAGATTAGAGTGTCCCAGCAGTGCTCCCAGACCACGAAACTCACCCGCAAACAGACGGAACCCCCCCTAAGAGCACCTCAAAGGCAAGCAAGTCATCAAAACACAAAAAAAATTCCGCCTGGGATTTGGTCCAAAACACTTTTATCCGGTATTAGAGCTTCCCAGCAATGGCCCCAGAGCCGTCAACCAGGAGAAAACGAGTAGAAGACCCCCAAACAGCCAAAGAGCAAAAGTACAAAAAGGGGACTTAGTCACTTTTTCACAAATTTCCCAAATCACTCCGCGCGCGCTCTGCAGCTAGGCCCTAAGTCCCCTCAGCCACCATGGATTTGCTTCAAACCTCTTGCAAAGTAAAGTATATATAGCCAGCAGTGCTCCCAGACCACGAAACTCACCCGCAAACACCAGCAAGCCCCCCAAACAGGCCCCCGAAAACGCTACATAGAGCAAAATGTCTGAAATAGCCCAAAAAAAAAATCGGCCTGGATTTTGTCCCAACCACTTCTACCCGGTATTAGACCTTCCCAGGAATGCCCCAAGACCCGGCAACCCACCCGCCAAGAAGCATAACACCCCCAAACAGGCCAAAAGCAAAATCTCATACTTGCAATATTTCTGGGCCTTCGGTCCAAACGCGCTGCGTAGCTAGGCCATAAGTCGGGGTTGGCACGACGGATTTCCTGAAAAGCAAATGCAATCAAGATTAGAGTGTCCCAGCAATGCTCTCAGACCATGAAACTCACCCACAAACAGACGGAACCCCCCCTAAGAGCACCTCAAAGGCAAGCAAGTCATCAAAAACACAAAAAAATTTCCGCCTCGGATTTGGCACAAACCACTTTTAGTGCTTCCCAGCAATGGCCCCAGACCCGTCAACTCACCTGCAAAGAGGTAGAACAACACCCCACAAGTGCTGAGTCTTTCTTCATTGGGCGTAAACCAGCCCTCTGCTTTGATGGAAATAGGAGTCTGGAGGAGGAGGATAGAGGAGCATGTTCTTCTGAACTTGTGAACCTGAGGAATGCAGACTGCGGCACCTTCAAATAAATTAGCAAACAAGTGAAGACAGTTCTGCTGATGGGCTTGTCTTTGTGATAATCTGATTAAAGTTTGAATTATATTAACTGTGCACAACAAAGAAAGACAGACACACAGGAATAAAAGTGAATAAGGATGAAAAAGAAAGTTATTGATTCGTTGTCTCATTTTCAGGGCTCGAAGTCGGAATCACGGTCCAGGAATAAGAATAAGGCTTCGTCATCATACTCTGCGAATTCAGCCCGGGTGAGGTCAGTGCCACCTGACAGAGTAGAAATTCCCTCATCTATGGTGCTGGCCACCTCCTCTTCATCCGGCACGCTCTCTCGTACTCTTATATCTGGTGGTATGAGGTGCTGATTCATCTTGATCATTGTTAACCTCTCCACATTTTTGGGCGAGAGGCGGCTCCGTTTGGGAGTTACAATCCCACCAGCCGCACTGAAAACCCGTTCAGAAGACACACTTGCGAGTGGGCAAGACAAGTAGTTTAAAGCCAGGTTGGTGAGCTGTGGCCACAATTCTTTTTTCCCATGCCAATACGCCAATGGGTCAGAATTAACATAGACCTCTGTGGAGTCATTCAGATAGTCCTTCACCATCGACTCAAGGTCCTCCTCCAAGGTTCCTCCACTTTGCGTAGCTCTTGCTGTGCCTCTGGCCTTTTGAGAACCAAACCCACGCAGAGCTAGCCAATCCTCTTCAGCCTCCAATGTTTCTGCTGTCTTTCGTGCAGATGATGCGGTTGCCGGTGTCTTTAACGGCTGAGAGGTCACTTGTGCCACAGCCACAGGTGCAGAAGTGGATTGTTTTGACTGGGGATGGCCTGCTGATGTACTGCCATTTCCTTCAATTTCCAGCCGTTCTGTTTCAAACTTCTTGGCTGACAAGGCTAGCCAACGTTTGTACTTTGTAACATCTTCATCAGCAAAAGCAAAGAATGCTCTGCCTGCCAGCGCCTTTTTGTAGCGTGGATCCAGAATAGTAGCACAAATGTAATGCTGTTCTGAGTGGATCTTTTGAAGACGTTCATCACCTTGTAGGAGCTCTAATAATTGCTCAGCCAGAAGCAAAGAAGAGCCTTTCTTTTTGTCATCTTTTCGAAACACAGAACACACCTCCTTCAGTTGGTCCTCCAGCATGTACAACAATGGGATAGCTTTTCCCAAATTAGAGTCCTCCTTGCTGACTGCACGCGTGAAGACCTCAAAAGGACGAAGCATGCGTGTTAGGCTTTCAACTATGTTCCATTGCGGCCCACCCATCCTCAGCTCCTCTATACCCTCTTTCAAGAAATATTGATCGAGTTGCGTATACTGCTCATACAGACGCTCAAGCATGTAGAAGGTTGAGTTCCAACGTGTTACCACCTCCTGGATGAGTGCTTTCACTGGCATTTGACATTGATATAGCATGCTCCTCAGCTGCTTGCGGGCCTTAAAAGAATGCCTGAAATGCTTGCAAATTTTTCGGCAGTTCTCCAATACACTGCACGCTGCACTGTCTTTATTACCCAAGAATTTTTGGACAACCAGGTTTATACAGTGCGCCAAACACGGCACTCTGAAATAGTAACCGTCCCTCATGGCCTTAACTATATTGGAGCCATTGTCCGTGGAAACATAACCAACCTTGCGTTTTAGTGGGGACAGACAGTTAAGGACCTTTGTGTTAAAGACATCCAAAATGTTTTCTGCTGTGTGACGTTTCTCCAAACCAAACATGGCTAGTGTTGCATGTTTCCGAGCACCTTTAAAAACAGTGTTAGTGTCAACACCTGAGTTTAGCTTTGCTTTAGCCCCTGAAAAAGAGACCCAGTGTGCAGTGATGCACATGTAATCAGCGCCTGCGCCACTGGTCCACATGTCTGTTGTCAGATGTATAGTGTGAACAGCACTCTTCTGCAAAGCTGCCCCAATCGCCTTCAGAACATCTTCATGTAGTGCTGGAACCGCAACTCGGGCAAAATAGAACCGGCTAGGAACCTTCCATTTAGGGCAGAGCACTGCCACTAATTCTAGAAAACCAACCCCTTCGACAAAAGAAAAAGGGAGAAGGTCCAGAGCTAGCATTTTAGCCAGCTTAGTGTTATACAGACGGGTCATTGGGTGGTTGCGTTCATATTGCGCTTCTGTAAACAACATCTTTTTAATGTTGCCCTGGACCAATGATTTACGGGATGATGATCTCTTCGACCCAGTTACGCTCGCTGATGAACTTTTCCGCATTGATGTCTCACTCTCTCCCACACTCTTAGTGTGGCTCCCATGGGGTGTGCTGCTGACATGGGAACTGGGTGTAAGTGAAGTGTTTGGATCGTCTTCTTCTACCTCCTCGTCATCAGCAGATGACAAATCAACGTTTTCATTACGTGCAATTCCGGCTTTCTTGACCGCCTCTAGGTGCGGAAACCATTCGAGAGGGTGCCTTCTCTCAAGATGACCTCTCTGGCCTCCGGTACCATAGTTAGAACCAAGCTTACCACGACTATATCGAAGCTTACAAAGGCTACAAATGGCTACGTTTGCCTTTTTTGGGCAAACACTAAAGAAGTCCCAAACTGGAGACTTGAAATGTCTTCGGGGGCCGCCGCCGGAGGAGGCGTCGATACTGGTGGTGGTGGTCCTGCTGCTAATGACAGATGAAGTGGAGGATGTGGATTGCCGAACTTCAGTACGTTTTGCACTTTCACCACCACGAATTGAGGTCGAGGACGAGGTGGGTACCTTCTTGCGAGGAAGAAATATGGAAGCGGTAGGTTTTGGTGTACTACTTAACTCCAAATCTAATGATTCCATTTCCATTGCCTCCTCGCCGACATCATCATCACGCTCAGCAGCTTCTCGGGATAGGGTCAAAATGTCTCTTTGCTGCATGCCCGGTGGGGCTGCAGTGACCTTTGTGATGACTGCCTCGTCGTCATCGTGAGAGGCTTCATCACCAGCAGTATCTGTCACTTCTTGTTGAGCCTCATCACACTCCATAGGTTTGAGTTTTTGGACGACCTTCCTTTTACGCTTAGGTACCGGTGGCAGATCATGGTGTGCCTCTGCCTCACTGTCAGACCGCAGTTGTCGTGGTTCCCAAGACAGATCACTTGCACCAGAACGAGGTGGGCTTGAAGAAGATGTAGACACCCCCCTTGATCTTTTCCTTGCTAGGGATGTGGAAGACAATGAATGATCATCAGGAGGAGTGGCTTCCAATGATACCTCAGCTTCATTGTCGATTTCCAAATGTGCCCCTACTTCGGGAGGAACAACTATTGTGGGCACTTGTGAACGTCCATGCACCTTTGCTTGCGCATCTCCTTTTGCTGCCTCTCCTTCCACATGTACTTGGGCGTGTACTTGCACATGGTGTTGTTGTTGCGGCTGTGGTTGTTCAACACTTGTCAGATGAGTTACAACAACCTGTGTTGATTCAGGGACATTGCTGCTACTTTCTTGCGATGAGCCAACATCACTGGTCGATGGTGATTGGAGAAGTACACTGACTGCCTCTGAAGCACTCAAGGGCTTTGACTTAAGTTGGCGTGGTGGTGGAGGCACTGAACCCAATGGAGCAGGGGTGCTGCTCTCAGGTTGGTCCCCAGCAGATCCTGCTGCTGCAGGCGTACTTTTTCTTTTGCTCCCAAAAAAAGTGGCGGGTGACACACCAGCCTCCTTGGTAACTTGCTTCTTCTGCTCCTTACTAGCAACTTTCTTGCTAGAGGAGCTACGGAGAACTTTCTTTGGGGGCGGGGCCATCTTCTTCAGAGCAGGTCAGACAGCAGGCCGCAGTTGCACGAATTGTAGAGTTGTCTGAGGCCAGACGTGACGTCGCGTGACGTTATGCTGCACACACACACCGCTGCAGGACTTCTTCCTGGCACTGGTGGTTCTCTTGAGTCTTGTGCACCTAAAAAAAATGGAAGACAGAGGAACATCAGTTCAGTTATAGAGCACAAAAAAATCGAAAAACACTGCAAAATCAGCACAATCCCAATCCATCCATGCCCTCCATAATGTTTAAATTCAAGACAACCCACAGAAAGACTAGGCCCATGCAAGACTCACTACCCCTGGGCATAAATAAAGGTTGAAAAGTAGGCAAAATGGTTGGAGGCCTAACAACAAAGCCTGCATTCAAAATGGCCACTTGCCTGCCAAGCACATGGCCAGTGCCTGTAGCTGCACTCAAAATGGCCACCAGCCTCATGGCATGTCCCTCCCCATGAACACCCCCAAAAATCGAAAAACACTGCTAAATCAGCACAATCCTATTCCATCCATGGCCTCCATGATGTTTAAATTCAAGACAGCCCACAGAAAGACTAGGCCCATGCTAGACTCAAATACCCCTGGTGAAAAGGCCCCAACAACAGGTCAAAAATCGAAAAACACAAAATTGTACAAAAAAAAAAATTCGAAAAACACAGAAAAATCAGCACAATCCCAATTCATCTATGGCCTCCATGATGTTTAAATTCAAGACAACCCACAGAAATACTAGGCCCATGCAAGACTCACTACCCCTGGCATAAATAAAGGTTGAAAAGTAGGCAAAATGGTTGGAGGCCTAACAACAAAGCCTGCATTCAAAATGGCCACTTGCCTGCCAGCACATGGCCAGTGCCTGTAGCTGCACTCAAAATGGCCACCAGCCACATGGCATGTCCCTCCCCATGAACACCCCCAAAAATCGAAAAACACTGCAAAATCAGCACAATCCCATTCCATCCATGATGTTTAAATTCAAGACAGCCCACAGAAAGACTAGGCCCCATGCACCACTCACTACCCCTGGTCAAGGCCCCAACAACAGGTCAAAAATCGAAAAACACAAAATTTTACACAAAAAAAAATCGAAAAACACAGAAAAATCAGCACAATCCCAATTCATCTATGGCCTCCATGATGTTTAAATTCAAGACAACCCACAGAAATACTAGGCCCATGCAAGACTCACTACCCCTGGCATAAATAAAGGTTGAAAAGTAGGCAAAATGGTTGGAGGCCTAACAACAAAGCCTGCATTCAAAATGGCCACTTGCCTGCCAGCACATGGCCAGTGCCTGTAGCTGCACTCAAAATGGCCACCAGCCACATGGCATGTCCCTCCCCATGAACACCCCCAAAAATCGAAAAACACTGCAAAATCAGCACAATCCCATTCCATCCATGATGTTTAAATTCAAGACAGCCCACAGAAAGACTAGGCCCCATGCACCACTCACTACCCCTGGTCAAGGCCCCAACAACAGGTCAAAAATCGAAAAACACAAAATTTTACACAAAAAAAAATCGAAAAACACAGAAAAATCAGCACAATCCCAATTCATCTATGGCCTCCATGATGTTTAAATTCAAGACAACCCACAGAAATACTAGGCCCATGCAAGACTCACTACCCCTGGCATAAATAAAGGTTGAAAAGTAGGCAAAATGGTTGGAGGCCTAACAACAAAGCCTGCATTCAAAATGGCCACTTGCCTGCCAGCACATGGCCAGTGCCTGTAGCTGCACTCAAAATGGCCACCAGCCACATGGCATGTCCCTCCCCATGAACACCCCCAAAAATCGAAAAACACTGCAAAATCAGCACAATCCCATTCCATCCATGATGTTTAAATTCAAGACAGCCCACAGAAAGACTAGGCCCCATGCACCACTCACTACCCCTGGTCAAGGCCCCAACAACAGGTCAAAAATCGAAAAACACAAAATTGTACAAAAAAAAAAATCGAAAAACACAGAAAAATCAGCACAATCCCAATTCATCTATGGCCTCCATGATGTTTAAATTCAAGACAACCCACAGAAATACTAGGCCCATGCAAGACTCACTACCCCTGGCATAAATAAAGGTTGAAAAGTAGGCAAAATGGTTGGAGGCCTAACAACAAAGCCTGCATTCAAAATGGCCACTTGCCTGCCAGCACATGGCAAGTGCCTGTAGCTGCACTCAAAATGGCCACCAGCCACATGGCATGTCCCTCCCCATGAACACCCCCAAAAATCGAAAAACACTGCAAAATCAGCACAATCCCATTCCATCCATGATGTTTAAATTCAAGACAGCCCACAGAAAGACTAGGCCCCATGCACCACTCACTACCCCTGGTCAAGGCCCCAACAACAGGTCAAAAATCGAAAAACACAAAATTTTACAAAAAAAAAAATCGAAAAACACAGAAAAATCAGCACAATCCCAATTCATCTATGGCCTCCATGATGTTTAAATTCAAGACAACCCACAGAAATACTAGGCCCATGCAAGACTCACTACCCCTGGCATAAATAAAGGTTGAAAAGTAGGCAAAATGGTTGGAGGCCTAACAACAAAGCCTGCATTTAAAATGGCCACTTGCCTGCCAGCACATGGCCAGTGCCTGTAGCTGCACTCAAAATGGCCACCAGCCACATGGCATGTCCCTCCCCATGAACACCCCCAAAAATCGAAAAACACTGCAAAATCAGCACAATCCCATTCCATCCATGATGTTTAAATTCAAGACAGCCCACAGAAAGACTAGGCCCCATGCACCACTCACTACCCCTGGTCAAGGCCCCAACAACAGGTCAAAAATCGAAAAACACAAAATTTTACAAAAAAAAAAAATCGAAAAACACAGAAAAATCAGCACAATCCCAATTCATCTATGGCCTCCATGATGTTTAAATTCAAGACAACCCACAGAAAGAATCAGTCCACCCACCACTGAGTACCCCTGGGAAAAGGCCCCAAAACAGCAAAAAAATCGAAAATCCCAAAATTTTAGTTGCAGCAACTGTAATGCCCCAAACAAACTTACTTGTAAAATTTCTAATCCAACAGTGATCCAAAGAAAGTCAAAAAGGCCTCAAATCCAAAGATCCAGCAGCATCCACAAAAGGTAATCCTTCCAGGTCCACATCCGAATGAAAAGTGACCAGGAGATGGACAAAGCACTGGGAGGAGCCTGCTGAACAGGAACAGGAAGTTGAAGACTATGGGGCACTTCCTTCCTCCCACCCCCCTGCCCCCCTCCCCAAAATGGACTCCTCGCTAAAAAAGTGCAGGCAAATGTCAAACTAAGGAGTTATTCACATAAAAATCATCATTTCTAGAAGGTTTATGCTGCTTGCTGGTGGATTTCTTGTGCAGAATTGCAAATTTATATTTTCGCGCGCCGCATCTCAAATCTCGCAATTTGCGAAGTACCGCGAGACGTGATCTCGCCGTACTCGCGTTGACAAACTCTCGCTGGCAAGCCGCGATGACGTAATCGCGCTCGCCAATTCCCGCGGGATCACACAGCAAGATCCAAAATGGCGCAGCACTCGCAAACTATCGAAAAAAACAACTCGGCAAACGATGATAAACGCCGCGCGCCGCAAAAATTGTATCACCAACGCCGCGCGCCGCCAAAAAAATCCGCTGCGTGCGAATTTGCGGATTTTGCGGGAAATCCGCAAATCTCGCGGATTGCGGATTTCCCGAAAATCCGCAAAATCCGCGAGCGGAACGGATTTTCCGCCCACGCTTAGACTGGAGATCTTTTTTAGAATCGCAGAATAGACTGTTACAAGAATCTAGGCAAATTTTATTTATTTAAAAATCTGCCACAGCTGGCACTGGGGCCTTCAGCATTTGGCCATGTCCAACATGCTGCATGTTGGCGCTGCAGGCACACAGAATTAGGCCCTGCCAATCTGCTTTGATACTACTCCGTGAACAAACAATTTTGATCGGAGGTCAGGGCCACATTTCCCATCCCCCCTGATTCCGCAATTCTGTTCTGCTACGTACCATGTTATAACGCATTTTAGTGCATGGCCCTACATTCCCATACTAAAATGCCTTCTCACACATTTTTAGCTCCTCTGAGCACTGCTCGAGGCGCTTTGATTTCAACCTGGATCAATTGTCTGAATGTTCACAGTGCCCAGGGCAGTGAGAGTGTAGCACAGAGAAGAGGCGACTGGACCCGGCTTGCTACAATGAATCAATATGCCGGGAATCATGGGGCCTCATTATGAAAAGTGACGCATCGCTGCGTGAAAACAGCGATGCGTCACTTTTCACTGTGCACTCCTTACGACATTCCTGATGCGTTATATTTAATATTTAATGTATGACGCATCATGTCGCATGGAGTTACAGATACGTCAGTATTTCTGACGTATCTGTAAGCGCAAAAGTGACGCATTGCTGGAGTGTGTCACAAAAGTGACGCAACTCCAGCAATGCGTCCTTTCACATGGGGAAAGCCCCATGTGAAAGGGCTTGCGTCAGTCTTACGCCTGCTGTGAGGCAGGCACAAGATTTTGACGCAACAACGTCCTAAAAGTGACGCAGTGAAATCTCATAGATTTCACTGCGTCACTATTACAAGGCTTTTTGCGGGGGAACGCCCCCTCTGCATACATTATACCTGACGCAGGTATAATGTGGCACAGGGGTTTAAAAAGGGACGCATCTACCTAGATGCGTCACTTTTTAAATATGGCGCAACAAGGCGCATTTTTTTACACGGCTGGTGCGTCACAAAAAGTACTCTGTGCCACAAGCCCCCTGCTCAGAGTCCTAATCTGAAGCTCTGCGCCAGGCAGAGCAGTCATTGCAGCAGCCCCCTGCTGGGGCTGATATCCAGACTGGCTTCTCAAAATGTGAACCAGAAAACGTATGTGAGCAGTGCAGTACTGTTTACAGTTCACGTTTTACTTTGCCTTGCATTTCTTAAGTGTATACGCATTTAGTGGCGGCTTATTTCAGGCAACTTGTAAATCTTGTATAGTGCATAGGCTCTGAACCTTGTCTCCTCTATGTGTATGAGAAGTTTAAGTTATAGGTGAGGGTGCATGATAGAGCAAGATTGACAGCTCTGGATTTGGCGATCAAGGTAGTGAGAGCTTCTCACAGCGCCTATTGGTGGCTTATAAATGTACTAGCAGCCCGCCCCGACGTTGTCCGGGTATGAATTGCTGCCGGCCAGTAGTATATTGTTTTGTAGGATTTCGTTTTGATAGCATTTCATCTGTGACAGGCCTGTGAAACGCTCCGATTCACAGTGCACTGCTGATGCACTTAAGAGTGCGCAGTCAGTAGTGTGTGAACTCGAGTTTCCCTACTTTATATTTCCTTGCATTATTATATAGCGCAAACTCGACAACATGGCATGAGCACAATTTACATTACAGAAGAACACATTCATTTGTGGTAGGCACAGGGGGACAAAGCGATTTGCCTGGAATCACAGGATGTTGAGCTGCTGCCGAGATTCGAACGTAGCTCCCCAGCTCTAAAGTTCGCAATTCTAGAACTTCTGGCGGGAGGTGTGTCTAAAAGTGTAAGTCGGTGCTGGCCATCAATGAGAGAGACCTGTGCATTTTTCAAATGGGTGGTGAAAAAATATGAGTATGTTGCTGGAGATGTTGGCCGCCGTTCCACCAATCTACTTACTGGGGAGGGATAGTCCCTTTCTTGCTATTTCCGTGGAGGCGGGCCTTGTGTCCGGATGTGCGTGGCGCGAGGCCTGTGCGCAACACAAGTGGAAAATCTCCATTGTGCGCTTCAGGCGTCACCGGAAGTTAAGGTGAGATTAGAATTCCTGCACAATGGCCCCTTTTGCACTCCTTCCAGCCCTTGAGAATAGCGCCATACCTGACCTTCATACAGTAAAGCAGGTGCACGTCACTGGGAACGCGGGGCAAGCACACCCGGAGCTGGAATGTACTCAACCTGGCCTGAAAAAACAATGAAATATTGGGCACAACGCTCGCTTTTTTTTCCGTAATACCGCGCCCCGCACACGCTCACGCCCCCAGAGCACGCCCACAACACACAATATGAGACATGGCATGAAGGGCGGAATGTACCACATGCCCCCAGCATTTGTCACGCCCCCAGCACACGCCCACAGCACAACGCAGACATGCCCACAAGGGACTACTTTGCTGGCACGGCTCTTTTACCTTTTAAATGTATATGGTAGGTGTCTGCATAGCCTATGTCCTTCTGCTGCAACTGCCCTTTCCAACACTGTATTGGGTGTTGTGATTGGTGCTGTGGTTCCTGAGATTACCCGCCTCAAAGGTTTGGGCTCTCTTTATTATTATTATATTAGTATAGATAGATATAGATTCAGACAACACGCTCGCCGAATTATTGGTGTCTCTACAGAGTGCACAGCACGATGGTAAACTCTTCCCTCAAGGTAATCCATGAAAGTGATGCAATCACCTTTTTCATTTTCGGTTTTAATTCATTTACATTACCTAACAGCATATGCTTTTTCTAAATAGAGTATTTCGATGTTTTTTTCAATACTCCAGTTGTCTGGGTAGGTTCAAGTTATACTCGGGGTTTCATGGCGGGCAGCGATTGAAAGTTCTGGAGTTAGGATTGAAGTCTGTGAAAGTTTCTCACCCTGTTTGTTGATGGGTCAAAGTTGTTTCGATTTCACACTAATCCAATCCGCAGCCTTTCTATAGGGCACACAGTCACATAAGTGCCAATTGTAATTCCCAATTTATGTGGAGGGTGAAGGTGATTCACAGCTGTCAAAATAAGGACAGCACAAAACTAAGGGAAAGAAAATTCGGTATTCATAGATGAGGGCAGAGAGAGGCCTTGTGCCCAAGAATAGGGAAACAAGCCACAGCGAGACATCTGTTTTGAATTATCGCGCACACGTATGGGCACGATAATTCAAAACAGATGGTGCCTGTGCGGGTAACCGCAAGCCATAGGCCATGGACGGAGCAAAGGTGGGACATGCAACCGCCTTTGCCCAATTGTGTGCTGTCTTTCCTAAAAAGACGCACGCAAAGACCAAAAGGCTGTCAGCCAAAAACAAAAAAACACACGCATGAACGTGTGAAAAGTTGTGGTCAGCTCCTAGAGGTCATTTTCCTATCGCAGCGCGTGCGCGTTGCTTTAGGCTCAACTTAAAAATCAAGTCTGCTAGAGCCGACTTCTTCAGATCCCAACTTAATCAAGCTAAAAACCACCCTAAGAAACTTTTTGAAATCATTAAACAATAATCGTCAAGGCACCCAACCGCCATGACTTTAGTGATGGCTCTACTACATGTGACGATTTGGCTGCCTTCTTCGCCCAGAAAACTGAAAGCATCAATATAGATATTGAGGGCCTTATTTATGGGCCCTTGCGTCACTTTTGCGCTGCTGGTGCCTACCTTTTTGTGACGCACCAGAAGTGTACAAAATGCGCCATGTTGCTCCATATTTACAAAGTGATGCATCTGGGTAGATGCGTCACTTTGTAAACCCCTGGGCCACATTATACCTGCACCAGGTATAATATATGCAGGGGGGCGTATTGACGTACGAAAGTGTCGTAGAAGTGACGCAGTGAAATCTATAAGATTTCACTGCGCCACTTCAGGGCGCAAATGCGGCAATATCTTACACCTGCCTCACGTATCTGTAACTCCTTGTGACATGATGCGTTATACTGTAATTATGACGCATCATTGGTGTCTCAAGGAGGACGTAATGAAAAGTGATGCATCACTGTTTTCTCGCAGTGATGCTTCACTTTTCATAAATGAGGCCCAGGGGCTTTTACTGCGTCGCTTCTATGACCCTTACTTGCGGCGGAATGCCCCCCTGCATATATTATACCTGGCGCAGGTATAATGTTTTGCAGGGATTTAGAAAGTGACGCATCTACCCAGATGCATCACTTTTTAAATATGGCGCAACATGGTGAATTTTGTACACTGCTGGTGCATCACAAAAAGTGAAGCATCAGCAGCGCAAAAGTGACACAAGGGCCCATAAATAAGTCCCTGAATGTCTGGGACCACTGACTCACTGCCCACCTGGAGCCACTTTTCCCCCGTAGTCTAAGCCTCAAGAACAATGCATCTTGGCAAATATATACTCACCTCAGTGAAAGTGGCATCTACAACACTCTTCTTGCAAACAATCTGTATAACCACTTCAGTGACCCTCTACCACCTTATATCAGAAATAAAACCCTCCATCCTCCCCTTATGGTCGAAGAACGTCAATGCTTCACTAGTGCAAGGCACAATTCCCGACTGTTGAAAAGCAGCGCAGGTATCCCCCATTCTAAAAAACCTAATGCAGACCGCTCTGATCTGAATAACTTCCGTCCCATTTCCAACATCCCCACTCTGGCAAAAACATCTTGAAAAACGCGTGCTATCACAATATGGCTGAGATACCCGCCACCCCCTCTCAACACAATCCCCAAGAATTGGGAAACCGGAAACCGTTCTTGAACTTTTGGAAGGCGGGAAGGGAGTCACCCTTCCCGGCCGTATTTATTAAAATATGAAACAAAAATAAAACATTAAAATAACAGTTTCATATTATGTACAATTTCATTTCCACATTACGATGTTTGGCTAACCTTAACAGATCTCTAATACAAAGGTTCTCCTAGCCGAACTAACATCCTACAAAACATTTGACTTGAAATTGTACATCCTAACGTTAAGGGCCAACGGCAAGGTCGTAACCGGTGTCAGATCCCTAAACCAGAAATACCCCCCTCACTTGTGAGAGGAGTGACCGCACAGAGGCATACCTCAAGTGCATCTACCAATTTCCCTTTGTACTTGACGGGGGCCCCAATAAACTCAACGCCATTTAACGGTCGTTCGAGGACTCGTGTGAGGTGTCTAAAAGGTAGCGTAAACCCCCTCCTGCACCCCACACAACTTACCCATCTGCCGTCGCAGATGACCTGGCCCCGGGAAATTCCCCAGGAGGGGCCGTAGCCCCTCCTATCCAGGAAGGGGCCTTGACCACCTTTCCTTTCCTTCCGGCGGCCTCTCCTTAGACAGGACCGCCTCCCCGTTGAGGGGCCAATTGGCCACCTCCCCCGCGCGCTCCCATCCGTAATGGGTGACGCCCCCTCATAGGGATCTTCGAATTACTGCTCACCGATCATGACCTTACCGCCCGACCAAAAATAAATACGACAAGTCTAACTAAGTTACTAAGATTACAAAGCAAACATCACTTATTACCAAGCGTGAATACTGCTCAATCCTTGTTCCAAAACTTTATTTGCAAAACATACTGAAAAACCAATCTTTATTGCATCTTAAGAAATTTCACGATATCATCACAACCTGTAAGACAATAGAGAAAACAAAAGATACTATATCAACTGTATTCACAACGAATCGCTGTCCTCAGGGGCTGGTGGGTGGGTCAAAATTGGCTCTTCGTTCCGTCTCGAGCTCACGTGCAGCGGGGAGGTGCAGGTTCAGAGCACAGGAACAAGAGGATGCTTTCTTGGCTTCCGCTCCTTTTATCCGTCTTCAGGGTGGGCGTGAACCCGCCCCCGCCTGCCTCCGAGGGCGTGGCCGGCCGCTTCGGTGTCTAGGCCAGCCCACTCTAGGGCGGGAAAAAGGCGCGCCCCGGCTACGCCGCTTCGGGCATACCAGCCGAGACTCGCCTCCCGCCCAAGATGGCTTCCCGGGGGGATCGAGGTACTCCACCATACGTTCGGGGGGACCGAATGGTCGCCCCTTTCCATATGGCTGAGATACCCGCCACCCCCTCTCAACACAATCCCCAAGAATTGGGAAACCGGAAACCGTTCTTGAACTTTTGGAAGGCGGGAAGGGAGTCACCCTTCCCGGCCGTATTTATTAAAATATGAAACAAAAATAAAACATTAAAATAACAGTTTCATATTATGTACAATTTCATTTCCACATTACGATGTTTGGCTAACCTTAACAGATCTCTAATACAAAGGTTCTCCTAGCCGAACTAACATCCTACAAAACATTTGACTTGAAATTGTACATCCTAACATTAAGGGCCAACGGCAAGGTCGTAACCGGTGTCAGATCCCTAAACCAGAAATACCCCCCTCACTTGTGAGAGGAGTGACCGCACAGAGGCGTACCTCAAGAGCATCTACCAATTTCCCTTTGTACTTGACGGGGGCCCCAATAAACTCGACGCCATTTAACGGTCGTTCGAGGACTCGTGTGAGGTGTCTAAAAGGTAGCGTAAACCCCCTCCCGCACCCCACACAACTTACCCATCTGCCGTCGCAGATGACCTGGCCCCGGGAAATTCCCCAGGAGGGGCCGTAGCCCCTCCTATCCAGGAAGGGGCCTTGACCACCTTTCCTTTCCTTCCGGCGGCCTCTCCTTAGACAGGACCGCCTCCCCGTTGAGGGGCCAATTGGCCACCTCCCCCGCGCGCTCCCATCCGTAATGGGTGACGCCCCCTCATAGGGATCTTCGAATTACTGCTCACCGATCATGACCTTACTGCCACAGGCCGGATAGTTAACCGGCTATCCGGACCCCCCACAAAACACTCCTACCTAAAGGTCATGCTGTAAACCCTTTAACCAGGCTATGAAGTCTCCTATGAGTAACTCGTTCCCCACCCGGGACAAATGAACACCGTCCCCCAAATACATACTGTCCCCCTTGATACAACCATGCGAAACAGAATGCAGTGTATTTGAACGAAACAATCTACTCACTTTGTTATTTATCTTCCTAACTGAATGATTCAGTGCAGAAACCGAAATAGCCCCCCGCCACACTTTCCGTGGGATCATATGGGACCATGCAATTGTGCACCCTGGAACTCTTCTTGCCAACCAACTTACTGTGGAAAGCATTGCCTCAAGAAGAAGTCGTCTACCAGTGGCCACCAGATCGTTACCCCCAAGATGGACTATGATTATAGACGGCGGTGACCTCGTCCGCTCTAACAAACCCTCAAAAAAGAATTGAAACTGGTCAATACAGAGCCCGCCCTTTCCGTAGAAGGACACCCTGTACCCGTATTCCCCAGCCACGTGACTCATATCACCTGCTTTGAATACGTCCGCGGCACGCCTCACATATGAGTGGCCCACGACCCACACCTCCTTATTCGCAGACGGTGATTTCTGACCGCTGGTCCCCAGGAGTCGGGTCGACTGTACAGTCCGCCCCGCTTCGTAAGCTTGCGTAACTGAAAATCAAACAGAGACAAGAAGCGTGAGTATATCATTACAGCTTCACAACATGTGCAACCGCACATACCTTTTATAACAGTTAGAGGACCAACGCCCCACACGTTTTACTTGCTCCACACTCAGACCCCTGGCTGTAGCCTCAGTAGCAGCCCCTATCCGAAAGGAATGGGTCCCGAACTCGCCGGGGTTCAAGCCCGCGGCCGAAATAGACATTGCAAGCACCCTCCGGAACTGAAACCTCGTCAGTGGGGTGGCGTCAGCGTGTCTCAACAGGGTCCCCCCCCATGCTGCCACCCTCTGTGCTAAATATTCCTCTACGCACACCACAGGGCACATGGAAGACCCGGGGATCCTCTGAATGATTACACAGTCCCCGATTGCACCCTGATCGGATTTGGACCTAACAAATGAGACCGTCATCGTCTCCTCCCTGACCTGAATGTGTTCCCGGCACAGGCCCCCCATCGTATCCCGCTTGTTCTTTGCCACTAATTCGCTTACCCGCATAGCCCCATGGAATGCTAGTGCAAATGCGGCTCGGAACAATACTGCTTCGTACTGGGATGAACACGTTGCCGGTAGTACGGACAATAACAGGGTCAACCTATCCAGACCTATCGGGTGCCTATCGTCTACTCTGCGACCCTCAAGGCGTTGCCACCCACGTAGCGCTTTCTGCACAACGAAAGACGCTGTCGGGTCCTGGATCCCATGAGCCTTCGCCATAAAGGAAATTGCGGCCCGATGCCTCTGGGCCGTAGCTACTGACTTGCCTGCCTGATGTAAAGAGAGCAGGAATCTCACTACAAACTCCTCCTGACCCCAAAGTTCCCCCCCGGCAGTACCCAAAAAGGCCCAATAGGAACGAAACGCCCCTTCATATGCCTTCCTCGTCCTGGGTGCTAAACTCTCTCCCACGAGGTTTTGTAGTTCGGGGCACCGAGAGACCAGAGAGCTTCGGGAAAGGGTGCCGCCACCGGGTCCGCTGTGGGCAGAAAACCCCAGAAGGCCTGCATACGGAAACGAGAAAGCGCATCAGCCGCTTGGTTCATCACCCCCGGCACGTGTCGCGCCCTAAACAGTACATTCAGTTGCATACATAACAACACAATTTCCTTGAGCAGTCTCAGAATCAATTTGCATCATGCTGCCTGGCTATTGATACACTCAACCACGGTCATGTTATCAGACCAGAACACCACAGAGTGATCCCTAAACCCTTCAGGCCATGTTTTCAAAGCCACCAGAATAGGGAACAGTTCAAGAAAAGCAATGTTACTCGTCAACCCGCACTCATGCCACCATGACGGCCATTTTTGAGCCGACCATTGTGTACCCAATATGGCGCCAAAACCCATACTCCCCGCCGAATCTGTCCAAAGCCCCAACTCCTCGGAAGACACCGCTGGTTTGTTCCAGACAATTCGACCATTGAAATCCGCCAGGAATGCAATCCAAATGCGCATGTCCTGGCGAACCTCTGCCGAGAGTCTCGTGCGGTGATGTCCTTCCTTCAAGCCGACCATGGATTGTGCAATCGAGCGGGAAAAGGGGCGCGCCATCGGTATCACTCTTAGGGCAAAATTCAACTGACCCACCACCTGCTGCAATTGATGCAGGTTTACTTTCGTTGCACGAATACATGTCTCAAGGGATAACCTGAATTTTAACACTTTTTCCTTGGGTAATCGAAAACAACCTTCCACCGAGTCGAGCTCGATCCCCAGAAACTCGATCAAGGTCGAGGGACCCACAGTCTTACCTGGCGCCAATGGCACACCGAATCGATTCATTAGGACACAAAATTCATGTAAAGCCTGTCCACACTCAGAATCCCCGGCTGCCCCCAAAAACAGAAAGTCATCGAGATAGTGCATAACATGTTGAAAACCTGTCTTCCTTGTGAATACCCACTGCAGAAAACAACTGAACTGCTCGAAATAGGCACATGAAATCGAGCATCCCATTGGCATACATCTATCCATGTAATAGCGACCCTGAAACTGAAAACCAAGGAGACGCTGATCGTCTGGGTGTACCGGGAGCAACCGGAACGCTGACTCGATGTCCGATTTTGCCATCAGCGTTCCGGGCCCCAGGCGATTCAACATGGCAACGGCCTCATCGAAAGATGCGTACCGCACCGAACACACTTCCGGGTCTATCGCGTCATTCACGGAAAGACCACGTGGGGCTGACAAATTATGTATCAGCCGAAACTCACCCGGGTCCTTCTTGGGGACCACCCCTAGAGGAGAACAAACAAAGTTAGCAACCGGTGGCAAATCGAATGGACCGGCGACACGACCTCGAGTCACCTCTTTCCCAATCTTTACCTGCACCACCGCCGTGTGCTGTAAGACCGACATTTGATTCTTACAGTTTGGTACCCCCTGAAAATCCCCCACTGGGATGCGGAAACCATATGAAAACCCGTTTCGTAACACCCCAGCGGAAGCATGATCCGGGTATTCGCTGAGCCAAGGAATCATTGCCATGGTATCAATCGGGGTCGGTAAAGGCGCCCCTCGGACTGTATTAGACCTGTTTGGCGCCTCCCTTACCACCGTTATCACCCGTTTTGGCTCTGCACATGGACTCAGGATGGGATGGCTGCCCGCACCCCCCACACTCATGTCTGAATTTGCATGACCCCTGGGGCCTCGTACATTTCCCTCTGTTAAAATTCCAACAGATCCCCCTTTTACCTGTGTTGCCACTCGGCTTCGAGTGGTACTCGTTACCTGCACCCGTCCTAAAGGGTGTCCCAGAGTTTTGGCGGGAAGATTCCCCCCGTTACTCCCTACCAATGGCACCTTCAACATCCCTGTACTCTCCATTTTTTGCCATGACACGGAGTCGTAACAATCCCAAGTCAACAATGGGTTGTGTTCTTTAGCTTTTCTAAACAGATTGTCATAGCAGAACCACTGATTGCCCCCATATGCCACAGAATACTCCATAATACGCGACTGATAAATGGGTAACTCGGTCAACAACTCGGGCCTGCGCTCACCCATGATGGAAGTAAAAATGCCCCACGCTCTGCCCCAAGTACCAATGGTCTCGTCGACCTTAAAGGCGGCCATTTTTGCGCGCCAAACACTCGGATGCATGAGCTCCTTTTGACTCTTCACATGCTCAATCTCGTAATGGTCGGTAAGCAATGAAAACATGTTTACATATTTATCCGCCCAAATTAATTCCTTAATTTCTTGTGGGACGTGCTGGGCAATCTTCTCCCTTCGAGAAGGTACATACCCCTCCCCCGCAATCGGCAATGGCCGCTTACCTGAAGTAGACCCCGCGCTTGTCGCCGAACTTGGGCCTGCTGTACTCCCAGCCGCCGGAACCTGCGGGGGAACAGAAGATGTTGCCTTCGCAGCCTCCCTAGATTCCCGCAGTTGCCTCATTACTGCCCGGGCGTCGTCAGCCGTGGCGCCCTCGCTATCGTTTCCCAACCACGCTGCCAATTGTGCCGCTAACTCGGGGGGCATATCCTCCCTGTTCACGGGGGTGACCACTACAGGGATTGGATTCCCCTCTTTCGGCACGGGGATTGGCTCCTCTCGTGGGGTTTCGGGAACCGGGGTCTCTCCCCCAAGTGCTCCCCTTCTGGGCCTCTTGCTTTTTCCACCGGGGATTGTTCCCTGCAAAGGCCGTTTCGGTCCTCCCTCCCCGTCCTTGGCCTCCACCTTTTTCTTCAGATCGGCTATCTCCTTCATGAGTGTGCGGAGCATCTCCTCGGTACCGACCCGTTTTCCGACTTTCTTGGGCATTCTCAGACGGGATATCTGTAAGACAAAAGAAAGATTACAACGCTCAAAATTGGCTCTTCGTTCCGTCTCGAGCTCATGTGCAGCGGGGAGGTGCAGCTTCAGAGCACAGGAACAAGAGGATGCTTTCTTGGCTTCCGCTCCTTTTATCCGTCTTCAGGGTGGGCGTGAACCCGCCCCCGCCTGCCTCCGAGGGCGTGGCCGGCCGCGTCGGTGTCTAGGCCAGCCCACTCTAGGGCGGGAAAAAGGCGCGCCCCGGCTACGCCGCTTCGGGCATACCAGCCGAGACTCGCCTCCCGCCCAAGATGGCTTCCCGGGGGGATCGAGGTACTCCACCATACGTTCGGGGGGACCGAATGGTCGCCCCTTTCCACTCTGCTCACAGATCGAAAAATTCCAACTGTTAGATCATCATCAATCTGGTTTCCGGAGAGGGCATGGCACCCAATCTGCCCTCACTCACATCATGGATGACATTTTAAAATTCCTAGACCAAAATTAATCTTGCTAATTGATCCTCCTTGACTTATCTTCTGCTTTCGACACCATTAACCACATCTAACTACTATTCACTCTAGAACATAGGATGGGCTTATCAGGGTCGGTATTG